>NC_057733.1:17495199-17538679 GCF_004010195.1 Chiloscyllium plagiosum
GACACGACCAGCTATCCTTAGTAGCCACACACTCAGATGACAAACTCGGATGTTCAACTGGGACAACACTATTATTATAGGACATGCCAAACAGAGAACTTTGGCCGAATTCCTAGAGGCATGGCATTCATCCACAGATTCAATCAATAAGCACATCGACCTGGACCCAATATACTGGCCACTGCAGCGGACAGCTGGAACTGACAACCAGAAGCGGCAGATACAAATCACTATAAATGCCGGAGGAAAAATCACAGAAGCGCTTCACAGGAGGCTCCCAAGTGAGGATGTCACCTAGACAGGGGACGAAACGTCTGCAACGTTTCCAGCTCGGCGAACAGAACCACAACAACGAGCACCTGAGCTACAAATCTTCTCACAAACTTTGAATACTACAACTAGTAAAAGCTTTTTGAAATGAAGCACCTTTCAAGACTTATATACTTTTAAGAGAGAGGAGGTGGCACGGTGGCTCTGTGGCTAGCGCTGCTGCCTTACAGCACCAGGCTCCCCGGTTCGATTCCAGCCTCGGGCGACTGTCTGTGTGGAGTTTGCACATTCTCCCCATGTCTGCGTGGGTTTCCTCCTGGTGCTCCGGTTTCCTCACACAATCCAAAGCTGTGCAGGGCAGGTGAATTCGCCATGCTAAATTGCCCATAGTGTTAGGTGCATTAGTCAGAGGGGAAACAGGTCTGGGTGGGTTGCTCTTCGGAGGGTCAGCATGGACTGGTTGGGCCGAAGGGCCTGTTTCCACACTGTAGGGAATCTAATCTAAACTTCATATTCAAATTGCATGTTGATATGAAGATCCCTTGGTGACATTGTTCTGTTTGGAGATTCAGTGAGTGCTTGCTGGTAGCAGTCTTCCACTGTGGGTCTCTGTTGTGGATTTTCATAGTTACTCAGAGAACACAGCCAGTTTCAAATGTATGTTCAATGTTCTCTTGAGCAAGTATAAAAAGAGGCTGAGGATGACTGCTTTAAAATTATGACCAGTTTCAATAGAGTGTTTCCACTTGTGGGAAAGGGCATAACTATAGACTGTCAACAAAACAGGGTCAACAAGAAATCTAATTCAGAATTTGGAAGAAACATCTCACAAAGAGTGGTGAGAATGTGGAGTATTCTACCACAGAGAGATGTTGAAGTGAATAGTATTGATGCATTTAAAGAGAAGCTATACAAGCATATGAGGGAGAAGGAGAAAAAATGGTATAGCAGTAGGTTTAGATGAGTAATGATGGAAGAAGCATTGAGTTGAAAATAAACTCATGGTCAAAAAGTGAGGTGCTAGAAAAGCACAGCTGGTCAGGCAGCATGTAAGGAGCAGGAGAGTTGACATTTCGAGTATAAGCTCTTCATCAGGAATGTGGGGTGGGGCCAAAGGGGCTGAGAGATAAATGGGAGGTGTGTGGGGTTAGGGGAAAGGTAACTAGGAATGTGTTAGGAGGATGAAGGTGGGGGGCTGATGGTGATAGGTCAATGAGGAGGATGGAGCAGATGGTGGGAAGGAAGATGGACAGGTAGGACAATTCAATAGGGCGGTGTCGAGGTGGAGGGATGGATCTGGGATAAGGTGGGGGGAGGAGAGATGGGGAAACTGGTGAAATCGACATTGATGTTGTGTGGTTGGAGGATCCCAAGGCGGAAGATGAGGCGTTCTTCCTTCAGGCGTCGAGTGGCTAGGATTTTGCAATGGAGGTGGCCCAGGACTTGCATGTCCTTGGCAGAGTGGGAGGGAGAGTTGAAGTGTCCAGCCACAGGGAGGTGGGATTGTTTGGTGCGTGTGTCCCAGAGATGTTCTCTGAAATGTTCCACAAATTGGCATCCTGTCTCCCCAGTCTAGAGGAGACCACATCAAGAGTAATGGACATGGTAGATGAGGTTCTTGGCTGTGCAGAAAAATCTCTGCCAGATGTGCAAGGGTCCTTTGGGGCCTTGGATGGAGATGAGAGCAGAGGTGTGGGCACAGGTTTTACACCTCTTGCGGTAACAAGGGAAGGCGCTGGGAGTGGAGGGTGGGTTGATGGGGGATGTGGACCTAACAAGGAAGTCGCAGAGGGAATGGTCTCTGCAGAGTACTGAAAGGGGTGGGAGGGAAATATGCCTCATGGTGGGGTCTGATTGATGGCAGAAATGATGAAGGATGTGCGATATATCCAGAGGTTAGTGGGGTGCAAGGTGAGGACTGAGGGGTTTTGTCTTTGTTGCGATTAGAAGGGTGGGGTTTAAGGGCGGAGGTGCAGGAAGTGGAGAAGATGTGCTGGAGAGCATTGTTGACCACATGGGAGGAGTAATTGTGGTCTTTGAAGTAGGAGGTCATCTGGGATGTTCTGGAGTAGAATTAGTCCTCCTGGGAGCAGATGCAGCAGAGGTGGAGGAATTGGAGTAAGGGATAGCATTTTACAGGAGGTGGAGAGAAGGTGTAGTCCGGGTAGCTGTGGGAGTCGGTGGTCGACACTGCCCTCTTGAACTATCCTACTGTCCATCTTCCTTTCCACCTATCCACTACACCCTTCACGCCAACCTATCACCATCACCCTCCACCTTCATCTACCTATTGCTTTCCTAGCTACCTTTCCCCCAGCCACATCCCCCACCCATTTATCTCTCAGTCCCCTTGGCCCCCACCCCACATTACTGATGAAGAGTTTATGCTTGAAACGTCGACTCCCCTGCTCCTCAGATGCTGCCTGACCTGCTGTGCTTTTCCAGCACTGCACTGTTTGACTCTGATCTCCAGCATCTGCAGTCCTCATTTTCTCCTATAAGCTCATCATGGATTAGTTGAGCTGAGGTATATAGTTCACCAATATTGCCTGGAGATCTGAATCTGCTTCATTGCACACTGGTGTGCTATTAACCTTTTAATAACAAAAGGTGAAGTTGTCATCATCCGATCAGACCACAGGGCTGCTCTCTCATTAGAGACAGAGACAACTAGTAGTGGTTTAATCTGAGAATCACCGTGCCTCAGGGAAGGTAAGATGTTGAGAACGAGTCCTCCATGGTAACCTCAGCCAGCACAGGAATTGAACCCATGCTGTTGTTGTTACTATATCACAAATCAGCCAACTAAGCTAAACAAACCCAATCTTAAATTTAGCCTTTTAAATATGATGGGAAATAAACTTTTTCCATTATTTGGCAAAAGGAATGTAGTAACCCATTTTAAATGAGTATCTTCCCTGTGGTTCTCCCATGTTGGTGATATGGACTATCCTTGATTTTGTGGACGATGTCTTTCATAGATTAAGGGCTCCATCAAACTGGGGCATTGATCTAATGAGTGCAATCTACTCTGTTCTAAATTCACAATCCGCATCATGCTGGTTAGTGCAATAAAACAGTAGCTTTTAAACCTGTGTAGTGGGCACTTCAATATTAACGAAGCCCATAGGCTTTCTGCTTCAAAATCTAGTGTCAATCTCACAAATAAAGGCAGCACTATTTCTGAAGAATTTCAACAACAGAGATAATACAGTAAAAACAAAAAATACTGGATTAATTATGTAATTCCCAAGATATTTGTATTCATGTCATGTGGTAATCGTAAACAGAACCTGATGGCTTTGCAGACTTCTGTAATTAGAGGACTCCTAGATGAAAGCATAAGTAGTACCATAGAGTATCAAATTAAAATTGTCCGAGGACAATCTGTCTTTTGAAGAATGTAAAGCATTCTGTATAGCCCAACTTAATGCTGATTTTTTCTGAAAACAAACAGTTTATGAAAGATGTGGGAATTAATGTTTCAGAAATGGAAATGAATGTATAGTAATAGAATTTTTTCTGATCAATGTTGATCTTTTCAGATTGAAAGTTTGTTTTCCAGTTTTAATATCGTGGATTATCATGCCCAAATCTTTGCTTTTACAACTTCCACTACACGCGAGATTGTTGTGAAGATTTTGAAGGTTTGTTTTAGAACTCACTTATTTTAATATCAATGATAACAATCTGGGCTCAATATTTTTTGCCACACCTGTTTTTCATATATCTGGCTTTTAGTTTCCATGAGAAGTCTCCAGGAATTAATTTCCTTTTTTGACAATACAGCACATAGTTGCACATTCTTGACACTAGTGGGTCACTTATACTGTGCAGTGAAATTTGGGCATTCTCTAAATAGGCCTACTTTCATTTCAATTAAACTGATTATCGGAGGTAAAATTGTAAATTATCCGAACAATAGCATGGTTAACGGAAGTCAGCATGGATTCAGATCCTTTCTGATTAATCTTATAATCTGTTCTGTGAAATTAACATACCAATTGGATTGTGGTAAACTTTGGAACATAATTTACACTAGACTTCCTAATAAATTCTACACGCAAGATTATTAGTTAAACTCAAGCAGGTGGAGTTGCAAAGTAACCCTTGGGAATAGATTAAATAATTAGCTGAACGTATAACAAACTAGTTTCTGTTAGTGGAATTGTATCAAAATGAGGGAAAGTATCAAGTGGGGTATTTCTGCTTAGTGGTGGTATTACTTTTGAATAATTTACAAAAAAAACTTTGAAACTTCTCAAAAAGGTCATATCACACGAATCTGGATAAATCATTTGAGAATATTACCAAGTTGGTGCATGTAAGCAATCGGGTTCACATTATTTCTTTTTATTTTGAATGAGTACTTAATAAGGCAAGAGTCCTTAGATATGATGGGCTTCATAGGAATTGATTAGATTCTAATAAAGAAAATATTATTATTAATGGTAGTAGTTTTGTATGGGGCCTGCATACTAGGGGAATACATATTTTTCCCCACTTTGTCTTAGCTCTTCCAGAAGATTTGCTGGCTGTTGGTTGGGAGTGTGATGTGGATCCTGGTGTGCAGAAGTTCCTCTCTGACAGCATGGGACAGGCACAATATACTTAATACACTCGATGTGATTCAGTGGAATGTCTGTGCTCTTTTACTGCTATGGATACACATGGATTTTAAGCTCAGTTTAGACTTTGATCTTGTCAAGTCTAAAGATCTTTGCAAAGATTCAAAACAGATGGCGTGAGTGCAAGCAATATTAATCAGGGTTAAATGCAAAATGCAACAAAGGGAAGAGGCAATGGCTATGGAAGTAAAAGCTTTTAAATCACAATTTTAATGTTTCAAAACTGTCTGCCTCTGTATTGACTCAGGACATGATGCAATGCTTCAGAGTTAGAGTGTTAGAACTTTTAAATCAGCGTGTAGTTGACAGTGAAGGAAGGCTAACCTTAAGGAAATTTACAGGGCTAGCCCCTTCCACTACTGTACTTGTAATGAACTTCCTGGATTTGCTATATAACCCTGGATTCTAGCCAGGAAACATGATTGACTGAGCACAAGATGTTTGAGGTTGAAAGGGGAATGTTTCTTTTTCAGATTTTGACATCAGTTGTAATACAGTCAAGGGATATTCAATTTTTTGAATTGAAATCAAAAGTGCAAGCTTTGGTGAAGGAATGAATGGAGATATAAAGTTCGACAAGATCAGGATTCCAATTAGGAGAAGGTATAATCAATTAAGGAGCAATATCAAAGTAAGTGTACATACCTGTTCATTGTAATTGAGGTATAACATAAATGGCACGAACCGATATTGTACGCAGTGGCATCAACAGGGAGATATTAGACATAACATTTAAAACAGGTTTAATTTCTGTGTAGAGCTGGAAATGTGTTGCTGGAAAAGCGCAGCAGGTCAGGCAGCATCCAGGGAACAGGAGAATCGACGTTTCGGGTATAAGCCCTTCTTCAGGTAGTTCCCTGGATGCTGCCTGACCTGCTGCGCTTTTCCAGCAACACATTTCCAGCTCTGATCTCCAGCATCTGCAGACCTCACTTTCTCCTCAAATAATTTCTGTGTAGTCATGGAAAAATTGCAGGACAAATGTTTTGCACACTGTACACTTTGGTATGAATGTACTTAAATGCCTTTTCTAAACCAGCACTGCCATCAGAGGTTAATGCAGGCAGCATAGGGTTGCACTCACTGAGCAGGGATTGTGCTCATCACAAGGTAGTGTCTGACCCTAACAATGAATGTATTGTGTATACTTTCATGTACATGGGCCATCAATCTTAAACTGATATCCCAGTAGGAGGACACCTGTGGAAGGCGTAGGGGGAAGGGATCGTTTCGAAATATGCTTCCCTTTCCAGGATATATTCTCTTTCTTTTACCCTATTGTTACTCTTGTTCCCCATTGCTTTCCAAAAATCGTGAACATTTTTTTGGCAGGATACCTCCATTTGGTCCCTCCAGAAACATTATTCATAAATCTGCCTCTTGGAAGAAACACTGAGTGAAACAAGTAACTGATGTTAAACAGCAAATGGAGATACTCTAGGGGAATAGCTAGTAGCTGTATGTTACTGCACTGTGTAGTGAAGGCCTTCCTTCCACAGGAAAGGTTTGTGAACATGGTGCACTTAAAAATAATGGCATCCTTCACTTAATTTGTTCATCTTTAGAATGCTTGCACAGATTGATCTAATAAGTGTCTCCTGTGGTGGTTTGAAAGGATCAAGCAGCATAAGAGTTTAATGTTATGTCAGATTTCACAAACAAATGAAGAGTTGTCCCTGTTTGAGAAGTTGCATAAGTCGCAGAGAACAGAAACCAGTGAAAGTATATTTTCTGAAGCAGGAAGCATAAGGCAACCTCTGACAGACATAGGTAGGTATGTCACAGTCTGAGGGTGAGACCCAAGGTAATAATAGCTGCAGACATAATAGGTCCAGTTTTTATTGGCTTCCCAGTCTGGTGAACATGGTGGCTAACAGGAGAAACATTGGGAAAATAAAGACAAGTTTCTGTCAGACGCTAGCTTATTGACATTTTCAACACTTGTGACTAAGGGCGAACTTGAACAAGGGGTTAATGACGCAACTAAGACCTCTGTACCAATTGTGAGATAGTTAGTGTTACCATTGCAATGGCTGAAACCTGTTCACCCATTTCGGGATCTGATGGGCAGGGTTAAGACACAATCCTAGGGTTAAACATTACCATTACCTACCTAATTTGTGCAAATCATTATGTCTTTACATGTTGTTGTCTTCCTCAAATCAAGGCGCACTGACAAAATTTCCTTCTGCTGCAATTTAGTCAGATACTTTGTGACAGCATCAGAATTCAAGTCAGATGAATAATGGCAGATGCAAGAAGGACAAACTCCCTGGGTAAAGAAACTAAGGAAGGAAATTAAATGTAATTATAAGTGTTTCTTACTTTAAAAAAAACACATTTAGGTTGGGGATAGAAGAGGTCACATTTATATAGTGTCTTTCAATTTCACACGACTTCCTGAAATATTATACAAGCGAATAAGTACTTGTTTTTGAAGAGTTATCGGGAAACATAGCAGTCAAGTCATGCATAGTAATGTCCCATGAGTGACGATTAAGCCAATCACCTGGATGTAGGTTTGCTTGCTGAGCTGGAAGGTTCATTTCCGGATGTTTCGTCACCCTACTAGGTTAGATAACATCTTCAGTTAGATAACATCTTCAGGTGAAGCACTGTACATGATTACTGATTTCTGTAAATCACCATATATCCTGTTCCTTGTTGTACAGGTTGAGGAATAAGTAGTTAAGGGGCAACCAGGGCAAATTTTCTGCACTAATCTTCCAAATAGAACAATGACTTTGCTATAGGAACCCTAATTCAGTAGGCCAGGTGGATGACCACATAAACAAACAGACTTCAATCAGGAATAGGTCACTCACCCCTTGCTCTGACATTTAATAAGATCAAAAGGATAATATTCCATTAGCTTCCTAATTACTTGTGTCTGCACAGAGACGTTTGCAATTTGGGAATTTGAGCACCCAGATCTGAGCTCTGTAATTTCTCACCGTTCAGATAATATGCTTCTGTTGTCATTTATTTTTGTTCACTTGTTTTGCCAAAATAGACAAGTTCACATTTTCCCACGTAATACTCTATTTGCTTGATCTTTGCCCATTCACTAAGTCTAACCATATTCCTTTACAGCTTCTTTATATCCTCCTTACGACTTATTTTCCCACATCTTTAGGTCGTCAACTAATTTAGCAACCATATTCTTTGGTCCCTTCATCCAAACTATTTCTATCAATGGTTAAGTTTTGAAATGGCAGCACTGATTGCTGTGGCATACCACTCATTAAATATTATCTTTGGAAAAAAACATTTATGTCTTTGTTCCCATTAGTTAGACAATCTTCTACCTGTACCAATATGTTACTCACTACACTTGGAGCTTGTGTTTTTTTCAATTACTTTTGCTGTGACACCTTAGCAAGATCCTTCTGGAAAGTACAGTACATCAACCAGTTACCTTAAATCCACAGCACATGTTACTTCTTCAAAGAACCTACAGCATATTAGTTAAGCATGAGTTTCTTTTCACAAAATCATGTTGGCTCTGCCTAATTCGCTTGAAGTTTTTTTAAGTGCCCTCCTATAACATCTTTAATCGTAGACGCAACACTTTCCCATGATGGAGTTAACATGGCCTGTTTCCATTTGAGTGTTACATTGGAAATTTTCTAATCAAATGAAACTTTCCCTAAGACGAGGGTTTTTGGAAAATTAAAATCAATGCATCAACTATCCCACTAGCTACTGCTTTTAAGATCTCAGGATGATGTCCGTCCAGATACAAGGAATGATCAGACCTCAGTTGCAATAGATTCTCAGTAACATTTTCCTGATGATTGCGATTCTCTTAAGTTTGTCCCTTCCTTTAATTTCTTGATTTATACCTTTTTCTGGGGTGATGTTTATATCTTCAGTAGTGGAAACTTATGCAAAATGGTGTCCATTTCATTTGCCATTATTAATTCTTCAGACTCCCTTTATATAGGACCAGTGCATACTTTGTTAGCTTTCTTATTTTTTAGATATCTATAGAAATTCTAACTATCTGTTTTTATGTTTCCAGTGAGCTCTCTTTCATTCTCTAATTTTTCCACTTATTATTTTATAGTCATCCTTTGCTGTTCTTTATATTTTGTCCACTTGCCTTTGTGCAATTTTTTTCTTTAACTTTGATGCCAACTTGAATTATTTTATTGAACTATGGGTCCCATCCATTGGATTTTTTTTTTGGTGGACTCTTCATTTTAACTGAGCGAGATGTGCATTGAGAGTGTGTGATGGTATCTGTGACTTTGTCTCTTGCCCACATGGGTCCAAAAACCTAACCCACATATTTCTCCAGAGATCTGTACAAGTTGTGTAAAATATGCCCATGTTTGAAAGAACATTGAAAGTTCAGAGTAATGAAACTCCTGTTCCTATCAAAAGAAAATTTTAATCCTGTTTAAAAAGGTTCTGGATTTGAATGTATTATTTACTGATGCTACCTTTCTTTTCATAAAAATATAGAAAATAGGTGCAGAAGGTGGCCATTCAGCCCTTAAAGCCAGGTCCACCATTCAATATCGTTATAACTGATTATTTTAATCAGTATCCAGTTTCTGCTTTCCCCCCATTCCCGTTGGTCCCTTTGATTCAAGGATGTATACCTAACTCTTTCTTGGAAATATTCAATGTTTTGGCCTCAACCACTTTCTGTGATAGAGAATTCCACAGGCTCACCACTCACTTTGTGAAGAAATTTCCCCTCGTCTTCGTCCCAAATGGCCTACCCCATATCCTTAGATGATACTAAGATTGTTGGAGTAGCAGAAAGTGAAGGGGACTGTCAGAGAATGCAGCAGAATACAGATAGATTGGAGAGTTGGGCAGAGAAATGGCAGATGGAGTTCAATTCAGGCAAGTGCGAGGTGATGCATTTTGAAAGATCCAATTCAAGAATGAACTATATGGTAGATGGAAAAACCCTGGGGAAAATTGACGTACAGAGAATATGAGTGTTCAGGTCCATTGTACCTCTGAAGGTGGCAATGCAGATCGATAGAGTGGTCAAGAAGGCATATGGCATGCTTTCCTTCATTTGACGGGGTATTGAGTACAAGAGTTGGCAGGTCATGTTACTGTCGGCCACATTTGGAATACTGTGTACAGTTCTGGTTGCCACGTTACCAAAAGGATGTGAATGCTTTGAAGAGGGTGCAGAGGAGGTTCAACAGGATGTTGCCTGGTATGGAGGGTGCTATCTATGAAGAGAGATTGAGTACGTTATGATTATTTGCATTAGAAAGACCGAGGTTGTGGGGGGGGGATTGAGATTTATAAAATCATGTGAGAGATAGCCAAGGTGGGTAGCAAGAAGTTTTTTTCCTAGAGTGGGGGACTCAATTACTAGGGGTCATGAGTTCAAAGTGAGAGGGGAAATATTTAAGGGAGATATGCATGGGAAGTTCTTTACGCAGAGGGTGGTAGGTGCCTGGAAAACGTTGCCAGTGGAGGTGGTAGGAGTGGGCATGATAGCATCATTTAAGATGTAAGACAGATACATGAATGAGCAGAGAGCAGAGGGATATGGATCCTTAGGAAATAGGCGACAGGTTTAGAAGAGGATCTGGATCGGCGCAGGCTTGGAGGGCCAAAGGGCCTGTTCCTGTGCTGTAGTGTTCTTTGTTCTTTGTAGACTGTGACTACATTGTGGTCACAATGTGATTTGTTTTGTTCTGGAGAAGCTATGGCTGTGTCACCACTGGCTGGGATTCTAGCCCTCCTCCTCTGTCTAAAAGGTTAATTCAAAACTGGGCAAATCTCCCAAATATGACACATCCAGATTTCTTGAGATTAAAGTATTGTCTCGATTACTGGATAATGGCACAAATATTTTACAAGTGCTCTTGAAGTGTTTCAGTCTAAAGTTATTATTGCTTTGAAATATTTTCAATGTTAAGCATGATCTTTCAAGAGAAAAAGATTTTAAGTCATTTTGTTACTTTTAATCTTAGATCTGCCGAGAATCATATCTACTGCCAAGAGACCAGGCAGCTGCCTACTCCCAGATTCCAGCCAATACTTTCTTTGGCCACTTACTAAGAGGCAGAAGGTCTTAAAATTCAGGCTCTCTCCCAACACTTTTATGCTCAAGTTCCCATCAATTTTAATCAATGGACCCTGAACCCGTAGAATTATAAACAGACTCCTTAATGCAGGCTATTAGTGGGATAGTATACTTAGGACTAATATATATCCTTTCTTCATGAAATCCATGTTCACCATGTACCCCAGACAAATTAGGAAATGAGGTAGCAACACTATTATACTGTAGCATTTTGGTTAAAACTAACAGATTTAATTACTGGCATTAAAATTTCACAGAAGAAATGAATCAAGTAACCAGTGTCACTAAACTTGAGTTGCACAAAATCTTCCATAAACAATGACTCAATGAAGTCATGCATTCCTGCGTCATGGTGAATAGTCAGACAGAATTAGGGAAATAAAGATCATAGGAACAATCTCAGACCTGTTATATAATTTTCTGATGTTCCAAAAATAGATTTCACCTGAAAATAATTAGCTTCTTTTCCTCAGTGGAAGCTGACACTGCTGCTTGACTAGTTTCTCTGATGTGTAGAGCTGTTGTTCAGTTGGTTTTCAATTAGTTTTCCAAGTATCCACCAGTGAGATCGTGGAGCTTTTTTTATGGTTGGCTACTATTGTTAACCTTGAAACGATTTTGTCTCCAGAAGGGTATCATACCTGATGCAGCAATGTTCATATGGATCCTCATAAGAAACTGGATGGATATTGAAGTATTGAAGAATCCATGAAGATATTAATTACAGCTTGGCATTATATACAAATATTACATTCGAAGCACACAACTGCCTAGGTTACATAAAGCTACTGGATATAGCAGAGCAACTCTATACAGTGCTGGTGAGACCATATCTGGAGTATTGTAAGCAGTTTTGGTCCCTTTAAGGAAAGATATTATTTCTTTGGAAACAGTTCAGAGAACGTTCACTAGGATTATCCCAATGTGGAGGGATAGTCTTATGAGCAAAGGTTAAACATGTTCTCATTGGAATTTAGAAGAATGAGAGGTAATCTGATTGAAACATACAGGCTTCTTGAGAGTCTTGACAAGGTAAATGCTGACAGAATGTTTCCTCTCATGGAAGAGTCCAATTTAAGACTGAGGTAAGGAGGAATTTCATCTCCCAGAGGGTTATGAATTGTTGGGCCTCCTTGCCACAGAGAGCTGTAGACAGACTTCTTGGGTATATTTAGTAACACAGACCATGAGACAACGTAATACCAGAGTGCTGCCATTTAGTTGGGTTTTCTTCTTCATTTTACCTTCCATCGCATGCTGCTGCTGCTGCATTCATTGGATGGGCCTGTGATTTGAGAGCTCCCTTTCTGTCCTTAATTAGACATTGAGCCGACACTTTGACCATTAATTAATCTCCCTGGGGTATGTCCCAAAGAGTGATTGTTTCCTGAGTAGTGTGACCTTCTAACCCTAATCTGATTCTGATGACAGGTTTCAGATGCCTGCAGGGAAAATCCAGCTTTATAATTCTAAAGTAATAAGGAAAATTGAGTAATTATGTTTTTAGATTACCTACAGTATGGAAACAGGCCATTCAGCCCAATAAGTCCACACTGACCCCCCCGAAGAGTAACCCACTCAGACCCATTCCCCCCCATTTAACCCTGACTAATGCACCTAACACTATGGGCAATTTAGCATTGCCAATTCACCTAGCCTGCGTATCTTTGGACTGTGAGAGGAAACCAGAGCACCCGGAGGAAACCCATGCAGACATGGGGAGAATGTGCAAACTCCACGCAGACAGTTGCTTGAGGCTGGAATGGAACCCAGGTCTCTGGCACTGAGAGGCAGCAGTGCTAACCACTGAGCCACCATGCTGTCATTCATGGGTATGGGCCTCACTGACATGACCAACATTTATTGTCCAACCCTAATTGCCCAGAAGGCAGTTTAAGAGTCAACCACATTACTGTGGTCTGGAGTCCTGTGTAGGCCAGACCAGGTAAGGATGACAGTTTACTTCCTTAAAGGACATTAGTGGACCAGATGGGTTTTCCTGACAATCAACAATGGATTCATGTCATCATTAGATCATCATCATCACCATCATCAGATTTTTATCGAATTCAAATTCTGCCATCTGCTGTGGTGGGATTCAAACCAGGCTCCCCCAGAACATTACCTGGGGTCTCTGGATTAATAGTTCTGCAATAATTCCAATTGCCTAATGTTTAATCAATAAAGAAGAGGTCTGGAGCTGATGTGACATCGGAGCACAGACGGCCATTTTGCACTTTCAGCCTGGTCCACATGATGGCAGATACATGCTAACCAAAACCAGTTTTTAAATGCAACAATCGTAAAAACATAGCAGAAATAAACCTGATGAGAGGATAACTGTAAGAAATAATTTGCTAGGTAATTAATATCTGTGATCATTTGCTAATCATTAGAGCCTGTGTCTCTAAACTCTCCTCCGGGTCTGGACCCACTGTTTGGGAAGCTCAGTACTAGAACTTTGATACTTTGTGATCACGGTGTGGCACACTAGATGTCCAGTATTACATGAAAAGCAGATGTTTCCTCCCCACTGTATCTCACTCATAAGCACAAAGGCCTCCTCCTTTCCCATGACATAATATTTGACCAATTTAATCATTCTGCATTTCAGGTGGAACCAAAATGTTAAAGCTGTTTTGCAGTAGCTGTCTTGTTGCTGTTCACACACTTGAAAGGAGGATCTGTAATCCTGTTGCAAACTGTCAAATTGTCCACTTATTTTGCTGTTAAAGCAATTATGACAAACAACATGAACAAATCCTGGCAGCCACACTACTCTCAGCCACAAATGAGAGAAAATATTAAAAGAATCCCTCGTCCTTTTTTGGTGACCCTTGTAAATGTGGTCCAGCAGAGAGCTGGGCAGATTTAAAGGAGCTCCCAGGATTAGATTTGATGTGTTGGGAATTCATTAGAGTAATCTCTTTGTATTGAAGCTGAGTTAGAGAGCTGATCTTTCTATTTCAATGTTTCTAGTAGCTTATAAATTATTCTGTTATTCCTTGCTAGATACATATTTTTCTGTTTAGAAACACAAAAACGACAGTTCAAGTCATTCAAGCATTCGCAAAGTGTTGACTGATTTTACAGAACGTTTATTCAAGCTTACTGCATTTTTAACAAAACACATGATATTTTAGTTACAATGCATACCTTACTAACAGTCGGCATATTATCATCTTAACAAAGAAGATGAGTGCCAGGCAATATTACTGTTACGCTTGCATATTCTTGCTGGTGGCTAAATAAATGCTAGCAAAGAGCCTTCGTTTTAAAAAAAAAATGTCTGTAATCAAACAGTACACTTCCTACCTTTATAGACCTAAGCCAGAGGTGGGGAATCTTTTCATATTGGAAGGCGCATTATGTTAGTTGTAATCTAGTAAGGCCGCATCCAAGAAATTTCAATTATATATTCTTCAAAATTCACATTATTTTGTAAAAATCTAACTACTATGTACTAACTAAAAAAAAAGAAAAAAAATATTAATTCTGAAGTTAACTAACATTTTAATGACTTTGTTGTGACTGCTTTTTGTAGGAAACCATTTGAATATTTGGTTGCAGCATGGAGGTCTGCAGTTTTAGCTGATCCTCTAGACGGGTATCCGTTATTTGTGACGTTAAGGGCATCTTGATTTTGGTTAAGTAGGAGAATGTAGATTCGCAGCAATAAGTGGTTGAAAAGCAAGAAAGCATTTTTTGTGCATGTTGCCGAAGGCATGGGTATGCTATTGCATTTTTCCATATTTCAATCGGATATTTCTTAGCGTCAAATAAGGACTTTAAAATGTCATCTTCTGAGAGCTGAATCAATTCCATCTGTAGTTCTTTAGGAGCCTTGGAGACATCAACTAGGTGAGGCTGGAATGCTAATTTGAGTGTGATGTCAGGATTCTCAAAGTCAGAGAACCTTTCATTATATTCTCCAATTAACAAGTTTATAACAGCTTCGTATTCTTCAAATGACTCGCAAGAATCCTCCTGTTCATCAATGACCTTTGCTAACTGGGGAAAATGTTCATCCGAAATTTCCTTTTGAAGAAGAAGAGATTTGAAAAAAGATAGCTTTTTTCGAAATGCTTGGATTTTTTTTGCCATATATCGTATATAGACCTAGTTTTACCTTGCAAGAAATATTCTAGTCATTTTGCTTTGACATATCACACAGAAATGCAGCATTTCTATAGAAATCTTCTTTCAATAATTTGCATTGCTGATTCTGTTCTTCATAAAATTTAATTATCTGTTTTTGCAAAGATAAAATTTGTGCTAACACCTGTCCCTGCGATAGCCAATGCACTTTAGAATGATACGGCAAATCCCCACTGAATACCTCATCATCCAACTTTAGCATGTTACGAAACTGATGATGCCGTGTTGCATTTGCATGAATGTAGTTAACAATACTTATAACTTGTTGCAAATGTCACATAGAATAGTAGATTTAGCACAGAGATTTTGCTGATGTAAGGTACAATGAAAAGAAATGAGAGCATCTGGATCTGATAATACTTTTTTTTTATCTGTGCAATAAACCTTTCATGTTTTCCTGTCATGGAAGGTGCACCATCTGTACATACCACTCACTAAGTTAACCAAATTCAATTTAAATTTAGTTGAAAATTTGTGAAGATATCTATTCCTCGTGTTCTACCTGCAAGAGTGCCCAAAGCCAGTAACCCTTCGTAGCAAATAAAATCTTCTGTTATGGCCCGAATGAAGTATAAAACCTGCGTCAGTAGTATCAGTTGATTCATCTAAAGCGATTGAATAATATATATTTTCCTTTTGGAGTATTTGTTGGAGTTGTTCTGTTATGTTGAGGGCTAATTCATGTTGCCAGTCTGTTATGGTTCTTCTTGAAAGAGGCAGTTGTTTGTACTTTGGAACATTGTCAGGGTCTAAGCACCCTACAACTTCGACAATACATTCTTTTACGATTTCCAAATCCCTGAAAGGCTTTCCCCTTTTCCCGAATATGTAAGCTACTTTATCTGTTGTTTCATGGCATTTTTTCCGGGTCTTAATACTGCTTGAAATAACTGTCTTTGCTTTTGCTTTTCATCTTTTAATTTCTGCAATGCCACCTTCCACACCTCTCCCTCTAATCTGAAATATTTGATATCCTTATGAGTGGCATAATGCTGATAAGCATTATATTTCTTCAATGTTGATATTGCAGTATCACAAAGCAAGCGAATCATCCTATCTTTAGCAGACACAAAATAATATTGCAGTTCCCAATCCTCATCAAAAGCTCTGTTTTCTTCCTTCAGCGTTCTCTTGGTCTTCTTTGACACGATGGGCTGTTAAGTGACAAAATTTTTCAAAATAAAATAAATGTTGATACGGTTAGACTGTGTAACTATTCTCAAATTTCACTTAAAATGGAAAGCCACGTGCACTGTTGTCATAAGTTGATAAACACTGGTGTACTGGATACCCACAGGCTCTCGCCAATCAGCCTCGGGCGGGAGTGGCGCCAGTCAGGCGGGGAAGATAACATACATTCTAGAGTCACATTATAACTAAATCATGAACATAGCAGGTGTTGAAATAGCCCTTATGACTTATCAATTTTTTAATTGTGGCGGTCAGTCCATGAGGATTATTTCGTTGAATTTACTTTTACTCTCTGGTATTTTAAATACATTCATTTTAAGATTAAAATAAAAATAATAAAGGACGAAAAAAAAACATATTGTTAGAAACGAAAATCGCTTCTCAATAATCGCTCTAGACAAATTCAGGAAAACAAAGTTTTATTAACAAGTCAAGTCTGCAGAGTCGGGCACCCTTGAAGAAAAGGCGCGCTGAGGCTTACAAAGTCTCCCATTATATACAGCACAAGTCCCTCCTCTCCTTGGCTCCAACAAGCCATGAGGTTCACATTCTTAAAAACATCATTATTTTTATCACAAAGTCTGCAACAAAAGGCTCCAGAGCCTCCAAAGTTTGTTGTTTTTCTCACCCTGTAGTCTTATCAAAACAGATGTCTCAAGTCGTACTCCCATCCTGGAGTCTTATCAGCCAAGGACTCATCCTTCTCTGCTGTGTGAATGGCTTCATTAATCAAGAGCCTGCTTGCTTTTACTATCGCTCACAAATTGTCAGCATTCTGCACAATTTAAACTACTCTACTTTTGAGTATATAAAATGGTTGTTAGAAAAGAAACAAAAGTTTTGTCTTTTATTATAGATCAGTCTGTGGTCCAGGCACATCTTAAAGTTTAAACCGAAATTACCTCTCACAAACCCCGATTAAGATTTACCAAAAATTCAAATTTCAAAAACAGTCAGCTGTCTAATCTTCCCTTTGTATCTTCCTCTCTAGATTTTCTTCTTCTTACGGATTTCTGTTTCACAGATCATTGATAGATAATGGTACCTTTAAGAAAGCTGTGTTTCGGGCAGTCTGTACATGCTGGTGGCTTGGCAGTTCTCCCCCAACTGTTCGATTTTTCCCAGTCTTATATCCCAAAGCATTGGATTGCTTCATTGGTTTTTAATATTGTCAATATTAAAATTCAAAATTGATTGGGAGGTTGGTATTTTGGGGTATAATTTAAACTGATTGGCCGAACTTGAATTTGTTTTTGTCTTCAGGAACCCAACCAGGGCTAGCTGTTCTGAACCAAATGTTACATTGTAAATTCTCCAGCACTCTGTGTGCTTGCTAAGTCCTTCAACTCTCTTAAAGGTACAGTACCCCTTACACCTTCATAACACTTGGGAAATTCGGCATGTCCATAAGGACCCTCACCAACTTTTACAGATGCACCATAGAGAGCATTCTATCTTGATGCATCACTGCTTGGTATGGCAACTGCTCTGCCCAGGACTGTAAGAAACTATAGAATGTTGTGAACGCAGCCCAGGCCATCTTCTCATCTGCGGACTCCATCTATCCTTCTTGCTGCTGCGGAAAAATAGCCAACATCATCAAAGACCCATCCCACCCTGGTTATAATCTTTTCCAACCTCTTCCATCAGGCAGAAGATACAAAAGCCTAAACACACATGCCAACAGGTTCAAGAACAGTTTCTTCCCTGCTGTTATTAGACTTCTGAATGGACCTCTCGACTTTCAAATCTAATGTTGATCTTGCCTTTTGTGCACCTTCTTTGCAGCCTTAACTTTGTATTCCTAGTTCTGTTCAATCACCCTATGATCTTTCTATGTTATGATCTACTGTACTGCACACAAAACAAAACCTTTCACTGTACTTATGTGAGAAACAAAACTCACTCACAAATCAACCTGAGACAAAGCCTTGGAAACAAGAACAATTTATTACGGCCTTGCAAGTACCGGACACCTCTGCAATCAAGCAAAAATGCGCACGTAACAAAGCATGTAAACTTTCTTTGTTCAGTTTGCAAGTTGCTGAATCATGCCTCCCTTTTCTCATTGGTCTAATCTCATCCTATCATAAGCCGGTTACCTCACACCAGCTACCACCTAGGAGACCATCCCACCATCTGATGCCACTAAGAGGACGCCAAGATTGTACTGGCACATGGGCCAATCTCCGGATTTCATCGGAAATTTTCAGAACCGCTTTACCATTATTGTCAATTTCTAGACAGCAGTTTGTCAGGTTAAATTTCCCGCACACACCCCCCTCCGGGGCCAACAGATAATCCAAGGCAAGTCGGTTTTGATATATAGCAGCCCTCATCTGATCCTGCTGCTGAGCCAACAGCTCTAGGGCCAGGGCAGTCCGGTTAGTAATGACCTCTACGACTGCTTGGAGCCTGATAATTCGGTTTAACATATAGATAGGAGTGCGGTATCCCCATGATCCGTCCTGTGCCCAAGTAGCCGGCCCATAGTATTCAATAATCTGGGCCGGTGGCCACTCATCCCACCAATCACTGACTTGGATATCCTTTGGCGACCTACGCAGGGAGTCAAAGAGTTTAACTCCCAAATCATCGCCTTCCTCCCGGTGTAATAGGAAGAATTCAGGTCTTATTAGACCCAGGAAGCATACTCCAGCCCATCCCATGGGCAGTTTGGAATATGCCTGATTACTGCATATCCAAAATAGGCCATCTGGAGCAGGCCCTCCCTGCCTCACAACGTCATCCCACAACTCCTTTACCCCAGGGACGCCCTCATAAGGACCAGGACCACTGCAATTCCAGTATTCGGATTGTTGGCCCCGTGGCAGAGTCTGGACAGGATTATTCCAGCATTGATTCCCCTGACAACCACCGCTCCACACTCTTTTCATGCCATCGGAGGGGTCAGCACTTAGCTCGTAAGAGGAGGAATCAGAGCGTAACCGAATGCAATTTTGATGATCTCGGTGTGCAATGTACCAAGCAATATTCTCAGGCCACCATACTCGCGTGGTTGCATCCAATATATTCTGCCAGGGGCTAATCCCTACCTTCACGGTCCCCTTGCCTTCAATACAGAACTGGCCCTCAGGGCTGTTTGTCAGTCTCCGCCCCTGGCTTTTTCTGTCGTTGTCATGAGTCCAAGTGGTTTGCAGCAATTCCCCTATGTCTAAGCTTTGACCAGTCCACGGCCATTGTTCCGACATATGCGGCCCCCCACAGTCCCAGCAATTGCTAACATTTAAAACAGTGGCTATTCTAGAGGTGGGATCAATAAACAGGTTTTGTGTAACATCAGGGAGTTCAATCTTTCCTTCTACCTCTGCGTATACAGATGGCACTTTAGGGAGCACGACCGTTCCCTGTCGGTCTTGCTCTTTCCCCAACCCCCGATCAGTGATCTGTATCTTGGTCTCCTTGACTCTGTCAACCTGCTCCCTGAGCAACACGGAGGATAGGTCCTACCTGCCAGTTTTGCTAATACACACCCAGCGGTCATTTATAGGGCATCCATGGATTTTGCCACCGTATCCTTTATTATATACCTGATAATAGGGTCTCCCATCCTCCCAACATTCATGGCGTGCACTCACATCGTCCACATAGGAATGGGACACAAATGATCCCGAATTGATTCGAATCCCAAGTCTTACTGTAGTTCGACATTTGTCACATCTCCCCTCACCCTCCTCCACATACAGGAGTAAACTGATCAATATCCCCACCAATACAGTCCAAGTAGAGTTCATTATTGCTGTCTTTTCAGTTTTACCACCAACGGCTTGTCCCCTTGCTCGCATGTCCAGGTGCTTTCTTCTTTAGGCGGAACAGGCCCCTTTATCCTTGATGTGTGGACCCACCCTTTTTCTTTGGTTCGAACAGCTGCCTCAGTTGTTAACAGAACCAGGAACGGTCCTTCCCACCGTGGCTGGAGCTTTTCGGCCTTCCAGGTCTTAACAAGTATCCAATCTCCGGGCTCCACCTTATGCAGGAGGAAGTCGAGCGGCGGAGTCTGAGCTAGGAGACCTTTCCTCCGGAGTTCTGCAAAAGAACGGGATAAGGCCAGTAAATAGGTTCGGCTAAATACATCCCCCCCTTGTAGAGTGGGACATCCATCAACCTTACTCCAATACGGTAATCCGAAGAGCATTTCATAGGGGGAAACCCCGACATCTCGGCGAGGTGCCGTACGTATCCTCATTAGGGCAATGGGCAGGCACTTTGGCCAGGGTAACTTAGTTTCTAACATCTGCTTAGTCAATTGGGTCTTGAGCGTGCCATTCATTCTCTCAACTCGACCCGAACTCTGAGGGTGCCAGGGTGTGTGGAATTTCCATTGGATGCCCAGGGCATTACAGATCAAATGGTGTAGCTTAGAAATAAAATGTGTCCCGCAGTCGGAGTCGATAGATTCCATTATGCCATATCTCGGGATTATGTTCTCTAACAACAGTCGGGCCACGGTTGGTGCATCGTCTTTGGCAGTTGGGAGAGCCTCTACCCAGTGAGTGAAATGGTCTACTATTACTAGCAGATATTTCCATCTCTGTACTGGGGTAATTCTGTAAAGTCGACTTGGATCCTCTGAAATGGCCTAATCGCTAGGGGCTGACCACCAGCTGGCATAGAACGCATGGCTTTCTGATTAATACGCCGGCAAGTGGGGTATCCGACTACCTCTTGTTGGGCTAATGTGTATATCCCCCTGCATACATAGTCTCTCAGGATTGTGTCACACATGGCTTGCACCCCCCAGTGGGTCTGATGGTGTAATCGGTGCAGAATACCCCGGGTGATCTGTTTGTTCAGTACTTGTCTCCCATCAGGAACCGTCCACTTCCCGTTAGTTTCTAGCCGGGCACCCAATTGATCCATTTTATCAATCTCCCCCTGGGTGAAGACGGGTTGTTTAGCGAGGCCCTTCCCTCAACGGTATTAACGTTAACAATTGGACGGATTTTTCGCCCGCTGCCCGCTTGGCTTCCTCGTCTGCCAGCCGGTTTCCCACCGCTTCCGGTGTCGACCCCTTCTGGTGGCCGGGTACATGGACTACTGCAAGTTCCGTAGGTAACGCCAGGGCTTCCAACGTTAGGCTGATCATTTGTTTGTGAGCTAATTCTTTTCCCCGGGAAGTTATCAATCCTCGCTCTTTCCAGATTTTCCCGAAAGTATGAACGATTCCGTATGCATACTTTGAGTCAGTATATATGGTCCCCACTTTCCCTTCCAACAGCTTCAGGGCCCTCTGGAGGGCGTACAACTCACAGGATTGGGCTGACCACTTCCCGGGCAGTCGTCCAGACTCAATTGTCCGTTTCGTTGCACCATCTATAACAGCATAGCCACTGTATCGTACTCCACTGATGCACCGGGAGGACCCGTCGATATATAGTTCCTGTCCCTCACCCAGCGGGGCTTCTTGCAGGTCCTCTCGGCTTTTGGTCTGCAAGTCCACAAATTCCACACAATCATGCTCCTGTTCCCCGTCTGCAGGACGTCCGTACAGAAACTGGGCTGGGTTGCAACTGAGATCTTTTGCAAAATTGAGATCGTTCCCGGTCATCAAAATCGTCTCATACTTTAGGATGCGAGAGTCTGTTAACCAGCGGTGAGCCTTCTGAGCCAGTATGGCACTAACCGAATGTGGGGAGTATACTGTGATCCTTCCTCCAAAGGTAAGTTTTCGGGCCTCTTCTACTAACATTGCCGTAGCTGCCACTGCCTGTATACAGGTCGGCCATCCACGTGACACAGGGTCTAACATTTTTGACAAAAGTGCAACCGGCTGACGTTTCCCTGCCCGCAGCTGAGTGAGCACACCCTGGGCAATTCCGCCGGCGCTATTAAGATATAACTGGAACGGTTCCTTCAGGGTGGGTAAAGCCAATACCGGAGCTCGAATCAGTTTATTTTTAATAATATTAAATCGCTGGTCCTCCTCATCTGACCAGTCCACCTTTTGTCCTTCTTGTCCCAGTTTGTCGTACAAAAATTTTACTAAAGTGGTGTAACTTTCAATCCATATCCGGCAATACCCTACTAGTCCCAGGAATTGTCTGACTTCCTTCTTCGTCCTGGGTATTGGCATACCCGTAATTCCTGATATTCGTTCTGGCGTGATACGGGGGTTCCCCTTACTGACTTGATGGCCCAGATATCTTACTTCTCGCTCCACAAACTGGAGTTTTGTCCTGGAGACGCGTAGACCCTGTTTCCCCAGAAAGTTCAGCAGGGCAACGGTGTCTGCTCGTACCTCCTCTTCTCTTGGTCCTGAGAGTAAGAGATCATCGACATATTGGAGCAATTGATTCTCCGCGTTACACTGAAATCCTTCTAAGATCTGCTCCAGTATTTGTCCAAACAAATTGGGTGACTCCGTGAATCCCTGCGGCAAGACCGTCCATCTTAACTGTTGCTTTCGTCCTGTGAAGGGATTCTCCCATTCAAAGGCAAAAAGGTTCCGACTTTCTTCGTCAAGGGGGCAACTCCAGAAAGCATCCTTCAGATCTATTACGCTGAACCATTCATGTTCGGGGGGGAATTTTACTCATTAACGTGTAGGGATTAGGTACCACCGGGTATCTAGCCTGGACTACTTCGTTCAACCCCCGCAGGTCTTGCACCAGCCTATATGTCCCGTCCGGCTTCCTCACAGGGAGTATTGGAGTATTGAAAGGGGACATGTATTCCTCCAGTAGTCCATCTGTGATTAATCTTTCTATCACAGGTTGTAACCCCTCCCGTCCTTCCATGGCAATCGGGTATTGTTTCCTTCTTACCGGGCCTCTTCCTGGTAACATGGTGATTTGGAGAGGTTTGATGTTTAGACCCCCTCTATTCCCCTCTCGGTACCAAACTTCCGGGTCTATTTGTTGATCATCTTCTTCGGTGAGGGCGAACAACCTTACCACCATTTCCCTGTTATTTGGTACCGTTCCGATCCCTAGTTTGACCTGCAAGTCTCTTCCTACCAAATTAAACCCCGCCGATGGCAGTAGAAGGAGGTCTCGTTTAGTAGTTCTGTTTTCATATCCAATTTCCACGTCCTCTACCACTGGGACTTGTAATTTCTGTCGTCCAATTCCAGATACCCCCATAACTTTTCCTCCTGCTCGGGTGCTGGGGGGTATTTGGATTATACTTGATCTTTCGGCTCCTGAGTCCACCATAAATGTGATCTCCGGTCCTTGGGGCCCTACTTTCAAGTTTACCAGGGGTTCCTGTCGATAGTCCTTTTGCCCCAAGGGTAGGAACCCCCGACCTCCCTAATCTTCCTCCATCAGGGCGTACGACCTCACCTCCCGTTTGTAGCGGGAGCACTCCCGTTTAAAATGTCCCTCTTCATTTCAATAGTAACATCTGAGTGTCCTCTTCGTTTCCCTGTCGCGGTCTCGCGTTCCTCCACCCTTCCTTTGTTCCGGCCATAGTTCTCTTTTCCTCTGCTCTTGCCACGACTCTCCCCTTTCCTGTTTCTGCCACGGCTCACCCTTTTCCTTTCTTCCAGCTGTCATTTGTTGCACCGTTTGCATCATTATCTTTGTCGCCTTCCTTTGCTTCTCATCATCCCTTCTCACAAACACCTTTTGCGTCTCCCGTAGTAGTTCACTTAAAGATTTACTATCCCAATCATCCATTTTCTCTAACTTCTTTCGTATGTCCGGCCAGGCTTTTGATACAAACTCTACCCGTATGAGTTGTTGCCCCACGTCCGTCTCAGGGTCCACCCCAGCAAACTGCTGCAAATTCTTCCTAATCCTGTCTAGGAAGCCCGTAGGGGTTTCCTCCGGGTTTTGATGATTACCAAAGGCCTTGGTAAAATTGTGCCCCTTCGGGGCTGCGTGTCTTATTCCTTTTATCCAATATTCCCGCATGTCTCTCATGTTGCGCCGTCCTCCCTCCGTGTTTCTTGTCAGCATTCTGCACAATTTAAACTATTCTACTTTTGAGTATATAAAATGTTCTAGAAAAGAAACAAAAGTTTTGTCTTTTATTATAGACCAGTCCGTGGTCCAGGCACATCTTAAAGTTTAAACCGAAATTACCTCTCACACATATTAATAAAAAATAAAAGATTTGTTCTGCAAAATTTGGATTCATTCAAAAGGCCACACACAATGACCTAGAAGGCCGCAGGTTCCCCACCCCTGACCTAAGCAATCTAAGAATGGGATTAGTAAACCTTGGTAACCATGTCATTTTGATAAACAAATCTATAGTGGATGTGCAAACCGTAAATCATCCTCATTACTTGTTGTGTATTGCAAGAAAAAATATTAGGTGATCAATCTCTGCCAATGAAGGTGGGAACATATCTATAATGTACAAATGGAATAGATGGTGGATGGAGGAATTACATTTTACATTGTAAGATTTATTTTCATTATTTCAATGACAAAGTAGGTAAGACAAAAAACCTCTTGGTGAAGGTCTCATAATACCTTGTATCAGCAAACTTAAGTCATGATCTGATATACCAGTTTGACCCCCTCAGGGAACAAATAACAGCCTCTCGGCCTCTGGGTCACAACACTCATCTTACATTTACTGAGCTGTCCGTTTACTTACCACCGCAGAAGTGAGAGCGCTGACAGCAAACAATACAGATTTTAATAAAAGCACCTGGTAGTGGCTGCGGGCTTGATAGGAGATTAATTAGGACACAATAGTTCCAGCAGCAATGCTAAGAGAGAATACCTTCAAGCATTGTAGCAATGCCATGAGAAATCCTTCCAAGTTGAAACATTCGGTGTCTGAACGTATTTTATTTTGAGGAATTTGTAGACAAAGCTACACAAACATATGGTTTTTGCACAGCAATGCTTAAATTTAAACCAAAAATAGTCAGAAGGTAAAACGGTATTGAACACCTTGGACTGAAACATTTTGTCTTCAATCAATAAGGTCTCATTTTACCTGGGATTCTGGAGGTATCACGGTCTTGCTATGCTCAAATTAAGCATCTCACAGACGCTGATCCAGTAGAATGTCAATTTGATTTCTATGCCAAAATGAGACTACTAGATATATTATAGAATAAAATGTGCTATCATGATTCACTGGAGTAGTGCACTGGAAATCAAGTCACGCTATTTCCAAAGTTGCCACAAATGTGCTGGCATTTGCCTAATTTATGTTAAATTTATTTATGCTAAAACATAACTTATGTTTATTTTGATAAGAAAATAATCAAACAGGTTTTTTTAAAATCAATGGCTAATTATGAAATATTACCTATAACCTATAAGGGGCAGCATGGTGACTCAGTGGTTATAGCATGGTGACTCAGTGGTTACCACTGCTGCCTCACAGCGCCAGGGACCCAGGTTCAATTCCAGCCTCTGGCGACTGTCTGTGGGGAGTTTGCACATTCTCCCTGTGTCTGCATGGGTTTCCTCCCGCTGTCCAAAGATGTGCAGGTTAGGTGAATTGGCCATGCTAAATTGCCCATAGCATTCAGGGATGTGTTGGTTAGGTGCATTAGTCAGGGAAAAATGTAGAGTACTAGGGTAGGGGAATGGGTTTGGGTGGGATACTCTTCAGAGGATTGGTGTGGACTTGTTGAGCCAAATGGCCTGTTTCCACACTGTCGGGATTTTAAGAATTCCATAACTTAACTCTATCTCTTTTTTAAAGTTTCCATACACATACAAACAGACACACAAAGAGCCTAGACAAGCCACAAGTATCGTGACTGGAGAAGTAACACAAAATGTCAGAGAAGCACAATTCTGGCACCAGTCAGGATCATAGAAATCATGGAGTTGGCTTCATTTAGCTTTTTTTTTTGACGACTTCTGATTCTTTACTCATGATGTGAGGTTGTGGATACACTGACTCTCAATCTTTTACTCACTAGTTGAGGAATCATGCTTTCAGTGCTTTCGAGAGAGGTTTCTCCCCTTTTCCTTTTGATAGGGATATTGCAGACGGATAAAGGTGAGGGAGAGTAGGCAACCACTGGCGATTTTGTTTTACTTTTTACACAAAAGAGAGAGAGAGAGAGAGAGAGCAATCAATGCTTTCTCTTTGCCATCGGTTGTTTCTGCAGTATTGTCCAGAGTTCTGCAGAATTTTCCTGTACATCCTTGTTCAATGTCCATTAGAACAACATAATTACTTCCTGAACATTGCAATCAAAATCTAAGCATGATGGGATAGATGAATCTGCTGTGAGACAATGAACAATGGTTTCATAGTCGTTGAACTGAACAGGTTTTTCATGTCCATCATTTTTTATTACAGGGTTATTGGTTTGGGCTGTAGATTCAGCACCTTTACCTCTTGCTTTAAACAAATCAATGATTTCTTTATCACAATTGGATTTCTCCTCTGAATTGACTAACATCTCTTCTGCATCAACCAAAATTTTCTTCCAGAATTCATTATTAAATTTTATATGCCAACCTTCTTTGTATAAAGTTGAAACTGTCCTGAAAGGAATAGCATTTGGAAATCATGTTGTCATCTCTGTACATTGGTGTTCCACTTTTAATACAGATAATGGTCTTATCATTCTATTAACGCTTCACTGAATCTTCCGTCAAAAACTGGGAATGGTGTTAAAGATGCTGGTTTGATTACATGTTGAGCATTCCCTCCTACCTCCAACCTGATAAGTAGGACATGGTTTACAGTTAAAAATCAGATGACACCAGGTTATATTCCAACAGGTTTATTTGGAGGCACTAGCTTTCTCCTGACCCAGAGGTAGGGACACTACTGCTGTGTCACAAGAGTTTTTCCATTACAATATAAACTGTCATGTCAGCTGATTGAACTCCTGATCTATTCACTGAGCCTCAGTTAATGAAGACGTTCTAAGTACTTCCTTTGTGTTATGTCCTCCTTTGAATAGAGCTTCAGCTACCCTAACATCAGTTTGCAGTATTATTTTGACTTCTGGTCATAAACTTTGTTTAGCATTGTTCTGATGATCACAAACTGTGGAAAAATACCTAGAACCTGCTCTTGCAACAGTGGTGTCTCTTTTGCCTCTCTCAAACTTTCTGTATTTATCCATGAAGCTATTAATTTTAACTATCTATAGTTCAGGTTAAAAGGATGTACATCATCACAGACACTGATGAACTGGTTCTGTGGCTGTTTTTTACACCTTCCAATGCTTTGTTAATGACGTGAGGCTGTGGATACACCAACTCTCAGTTTTTTGTTCATTTATTAAGGTTAACCCTTTTGGGACCCAAGATGGTGGCGATCTAGGAGGATCGCACTGCAGAGCTCCGCATCGCAGCACAAGTGGGACTAACTTTCAACCTGCCCAACCCGGACCATTGCGATATCCTGGGAATCCATAAAGATTGTGGAGTCCCAAGAAACATATAAAAGTTAATTTACCTGCGTTTCCTGCCGTCCAAAGGGAGGAGGAGCGTCCAAGGTCAGGTCTGCAGCCCAGCCTGCAGGTCCTCGGACTCGATTACTTTCCAGGCCCTGGTGAATGAGCTCATGAAATCTCATGAGATGTTGGGGAAACAGATTGAAGGGAAGCTGGTTCCAATCTCTCTCATGCTGCAGAATCATGAGCAGCAGCTGGGAGAAGAGGATGGATAAGGTGGAGCACGGGGTCACAGTGGTGGAAGCTGATGCCAGTTCATCCAAGGATAGGATCCCTAGAGATGCAGGTCCGTAATTTGCACGACCAAGTGGATGATCTTGAGAACAGGGGCAGGATAAAAAACAATCATGCCATCGGTCTGCTGGAGGGTAAGGAAGGAGAGCAGCCTGCAGAATTTGTTGAGGATGACTGCTGAAATTTCTAAACTTGGAGGCTGGCATGAGAGGATTGAAGATAGAGGGGGCTCACCAGGTCGCAGCGTGGAGGTCAGGTCTGGGTCAACGTCCTCATCCTCTCATGGTGATGTTCCATCACTATAGGGATAAGGAGAGAATCCAGGGGAAGGATCCGAAGGCCCTACTTTACGAGGGCTCTAAGATCACATTCTTCCAGGACTTCTCAGCGGCGGTGATCCAGAAACGAAAATCTTACGACAGTGTCAAGAGAAGACCGAGGGAGCTTGGGATTCAGGACTCCCCGAGGTATCTGGCGGTGCTCCGATACACCTTAGATGGATTTGTACATCTTTTCGACATGTTGGAGAAGGCAAGAGACTTTGTGGACAAATTAACCTAATCTGAACAAATTTAGTATGTATAAGTAGTGTTGTTTCGGTATGTCTTTATCGTCTTGCAAAAGAAATGGAGCAAGTCTGGTTGGAGCTTTATTCTTCTATTTTTTCTATTGATGATAATTTGGTTTAAACTGTACTTGGCGGCGGTTGAGAAGTATATTTTCAATTTCTAAGTTAAAATATATCAAAGGATGGGTGGGGTATTTACCCCTTTTTTTCTTTAAAAGCTTTTTATTTTATTCACATTGGTATTCTATGGTGTGTTTACTTTCTTTTCTGCTTGTGTTTGCAGTGTGGCTGTAGCTGGGAGAAGTGAAGGTGGATGGGATGGTTAGATGCCTACTTATGGGCAGTTTGGGATGGGTAGTTGCCCCCTCTGGGTAGGGGGTGAGTTCCTCTATTCAGTGCTGTTGGCACTTTATATGTTGGATTTTTTTTTAGTTTTTGTTGTTTTTAATTTTTAGTAGTTTTGTTGGTTTGTTAAATGTAGTGGTCTTAGTTTATGTGGTTTTTATGTTCCGTGGATCATGTGACTCTAAGATTCAGCGATTTGTGGTTCGAGTTCCTCCTTTCTGGAATTTAAATGTTATTGCAGAAGGTTATGGCTAATGACTTGATTAAATGGAGTACCTGGAATATCAAGGGAAGTCACTCACCAATTAAGGAGAAGGTACTCTTGAGTCTTAGAAAGGAGAAAGTTGCTTTGTTACAGGAGACACATTTGGATAACAAGGAGCATCTGAAATTACAGCAGAATGGCTTTAACCAAGTATATTTTTCATCATTTAATACCAGAAGTAAGGGAGTGGCTATATTGGTTAGGAAGAATCTCCCAGTTAAGTTACTAGAGTGTGTTAAAGACACACACGGGAGGTATGTAATTCTTAAAGCTTTGATAAATGGGGGAAAATATGGTGTTTTAAATGTATATTAGCCTCCAGCTCATCCTCTTAAATTTTTGGTAGATGCTTTTTCTAAACTGATAAGTCTCGAGTCCTAGCACATCATTATAGTGGGAGATTTTAGTTTGTCTCATGGATCCCACAGTAGACAGGTTGCCCAAAGGCCCTCATATACCCTCTGTACAAACTAAACAATTAGTGGATCTGTGTGTGGAGTTAGGGTTGGTGGACGTCTGGAGGCATCTCCACCCTACAGGCAGGGATCTTACGTTTTCTCCAATCCGCACAGATGTCACATCAGGATTGATTTTTTTTCTGACCCCTGTGGCATCTTGTACAATTGGTAATATTACCATCTCCGATCGCGTTCCAGTGTAACTGTTACTTAAGATGAAGGACGCTATAGTGGGCCCGAGGCAATGGTGAATGGATTCCTTTATCCTTAAGGATAATAAGTTTGTGGAGTATTTCTCTAGGGAATTTCGATCATTCCTAGACATTAACTCAGGCTCAATTAGTAGCCCATCCGTCCTTTGGGAAATTGCCAAAGCCCCTGCTAGGGGGTTAATTATTTCCTTCTCTGCCAATAGGAAGCGGCAGAAGGGTGAGCAGCAATGTCTCCTTGAAGCACTGTTGAAGTCAGCCGGGAAAGCCTACTTTGACAGGCCCTTGTTGGTCAACCTACAGAGGATTATGGGGCTGCGGTCTGCATTGAAGTCTGCGCTCATGCAGACAGCAAAGAAGGAGCTAGCTTTTGCAAAGCAAAGATTATATGAGCATGGTGACAAGCCAGGCAAATACTTAGCATATCTCGCCAGGAAAAGGAGTGCCCCACAAGCCATTACGGTGATTAGGGAATGGTCTGGGAACTGAACATGTGACTCTAAAAAGATTAATGTGGTGTTCCAGAGATTTTACTCTAAGTTATACCAATCCGGGGGTTGTGAGGAGGGGCAGGCCAAAATGGAATCATTTTTTAAGGATCTAGAGCTCCTGGGCGTAACTCCTGGACAAGAGTCCTTTCTCAATGCCCCCTTATCAGAACAAGAAGGGCAGGAAGCTGTGAGGCAGCTTCAGAGTGGAAAGGTGCCCAGTCCTGATGGACTTCCCAGTGAATTCTCCAAGGAATTTATAAACATACTGTCGTGATTCATACAGTCATGATTGTCTCCCACCATCTCTGACAGAGGCCAATTTTCACTTATTCTTAAGAAAGGGAAGGACCTTCATACAGGCCCATGTCACTCTTAAATGTGGACTTTAAAATCCTCTCTAAGACTCTTGTGCTAAGGCTGGAGACTGTGTTACCTTCTATTGTTAAAGACGACCAGACAGGCTTCATAAAGGGCCGCATTTCCTCCAATAATGTTAGGAGGCTGCTTAATGTATTTACATAGAACATAGAACATAGAAGAATACAGCGTAGTACAGGTCCTTCGGCCCTCGATGTTGCGCCGATCCAAGCCCACCTAACCTACACTAGCCCACTATCCTCCATATGCCTATCCAATGCCCGCTTAAATGCCCATAATGAGGGAGAGTCCACCACTGCTACTGGCAGGGCATTCCATGAACTCACGACTCGCTGAGTAAAAAACCTACCCCTAACATCTGTCCTAAACCTACCCCTCTGCACCCGTTCCAGTGCCTCCACATCTTTCCTATAGTATGGCGACCAAAACTGCACACAATATTCCAGATGCGGTCGTACCAGAGTCTTATACAACTGCATCATGACCTCAGGACTCCGGAACTCAATTCCTCTACCTATAAAAGCCAGTACGCCATATGCCTTCCTCACCGCACTATTTACCTGGGTGGCAACTTTCAGAGATCTGTGTACATGGACACCAAGATCCCTCTGCTCATCCACACTACCAAGTATCCGACCATTAGCCCAGTACCCCATCTTTTTGTTATTCTTCCCAAAGTGGATCACCTCGCACTTAGCTACATTGAATTCCATTTGCCACCTTTCTGCCCAGCTCTGCAGCTTCTCTATATCCTGCTGTAACCTGCCACATGCTTCCTCACTGTCAACAACTCCTCCGACTTTCGTATCATCCGCAAACTTGCTTACCCAACCTTCTAACCCCTCTTCCAGGTCATTTATAAAAATGACAAACAGCAATGGTCCCAAAACAGATCCTTGCGGAACACCGCTAGTGACGGCACTCCATGAAGAAACTTTGCCATCAACTACTACCCTCTGTTTTCTTCCATCCAGCCAATTCCTAATCCTAACCTCCAACTCACCCTCAATGCCATATCTCTGTATTTTCTGCAGTAGCCTACCATGGGGAACCTTCTCAAACGCCTTACTAAAATCCATATATACCACATCTACTGCTTTCCCCTCGTCCATCTCCTTAGTCACCTTCTCAAAGAATTTGATAAGGTTTGTGAGGCACGACCTGCCCTTCACAAAACCATGCTGACTATCCTTGGTCACATTATTCCTATCCAGATGTTCATAAATCCTATCCCTTACAATTCTCTCCATGATTTTGCCCACAACAGAAGTGAGACTCACCGGCCTATAGTTACTAGGGTTATCCCTACTCCCCTTCTTTAACAAGGGAACCACATTTGCTAGCCTCCAATTTTCTGGCACTACTCCTGTAGACAACGAGGACATAAACATCAAGGCCAATGGCTCTGCAATCTCCTTCCTTGCTTCCCAGAGAATCCTAGGATAAATGCCATCAGGCCCAGGGGACTTATCTATTTTCACCCTTTCCAGAATTTCCAACACCTCTTCTCTACATACCTCAAAGCCATCCATTCTACTTAATTGTGACTCAAAAGCATGTCAATACAGGGATTGATGATTTCTCTAGATGCAGAGAAGGCATTTGACCAAATTGAAAGGTCTACCTTTTTTATACTCTGGAGCGGTTTGTTTTGGGCGAAGTCTTTATTAGATGGGTAAAGGTTCTCTACAGTGACCCTCTCACAGCGGTCATCATCAATAGGGTATGATCAAACAATTTTAACATTTTTTGTGGCAGCCAGCAGGTCTGTCCCCTTTCGACATGCTTTTTACGTTGGTGATTGAACCATTGGTGCAGGCCATTTGTGGGGATCCCAATATATCAGCTCCAGAAGTGGGGTCAAAATTCCATAAGATTTCGTTGTATGCGGATGATGTCCTAACTTTCTTGTTAAATCCAGCAATTTCAGTGCCTTGCCCGATATAATGCACCTCCGCATTTGGTGCTTTTTCAGGGTACAAGATTAATTTTGCGAAATCAGAGGCCTTGCCTATGGGTGGTCTTACGAAGGAGCAAGGTCTTGAGGGCGACAATAGATTCCCATTTAGATGGTCACTGCAGGGGGGGGTTTGTGGATTTGGGCATATTCATTACTCCAGTTCTGGATCGCTTGTCAAAGCTAAATTTGTTCAATTATTTGACAAAATTAAACAAGACCTTCAAAGGTGGGAGGCGTTTCCGGTCTCGTGGTTGGGTCGGATAGTGTTTATTAAGATGAATATTCTCCCCCGTTTGCTATACCCTATACGGATGCTCCCCCTGATTTTCAATAAGCAAACTCTCAGGAGGCTGAATGGCTGGTTCAGCTCCTTTGTTTGGCATCGTAAGCTGTCCGTCAATAAGTGAGCTAACCTGCAACTGCCTCACAGATTGGGGGGAGTGGACCTTCCAGATATTAAAAGTTATCAACTAAGCTCGCTTTTATCCTATGTGAGTGATTGGGCTTGTGGGGATCCTCTGTCAATATGGTTAGATATCGAAGCCTTCCAGGCAAGGTGCCCCCTTACCAGTTTGCTGTTTTTGGACAAAATGAGGACAGTTAGGGAACTTTGCCATAACCCAATAGCCATCAATACTGTTAAAGCATGGAGGGCAATTCAGCAGAGGGAAGGGAATTTGGCAAAACGTCTTAGTGGGTATGCCTGGTTTTCAACGGTGGATGACAGATTCAGGCTTTAAGTGTTGGGCACGAGGGGTGTGTCTTGCATGGGCGATTTATTTGATGGAGACGTAATGATGTCCTTCGATCACTTAGCACGGAAATACGAGCTATCTAATAGGGAACTCTTTCGTTTTTTTCAAGTTAGGGATTTTATTCAAAAACAGACTACACTTTTGACTGATTCCTACAATCCGACATAGAGAGGGGGTGCTCAGTGCTAAGAAGACACTTTCTGTCAGCACTTTATATCATCAGTTGGGGGGTGCCTCCTCAGATGAGTTCGATCGACTCTGCAGGGGGACAGGGCTAGATGTTGAAGTTTCCTCAGAAGCATGGGAAGATATTTGGGAAAACGCAAGGAAGATATCAATTTGCAATAGAACCCATGCTTTACAACTGAAGATTCTCCACAGGGTCCACTTGGCCCCGGACCGTTTGTCAAAATTTAAACCAGGGGTATCTTCAACGTGTCCCAAGTGCAAGGTTGGTATGGGCACTCTTACCCACTGTCTCTGGTCTTGTGGTAGGCTCCAAACATATTGGAGTGCTGTGGCGGGTGCAATGAAGGGGATTTTGGGTGTATGGGTGGAGAAGGACCCGATTTCTCCTCTTCTGGGCCTGCCCAGTGCAGATGCGCATTAGAGAAAACTTTCCAATATCCTCATTTTCTGCTCAAGAAAGAATATCTTGCGAGGTTGGGTATCCGAAACCTCCGGGCCTGTCGGGTTGGCGGAAAATTGTTATGGAGCATATTCCCTTGGATTTTCTCTCACAAATATAGTACACCACAAAACTGAGAATTTTTATAAGACATAGCAGCCCTTCTTGGAATATCGGGATACAAATTTATCTGCCACAATAACAATGGCTTTTATATTGCCGTAACGGTTATGCTTTACAAGTCTATTATAGGGGAGGAGGAAGTGTGAACGTATGAGTGTCTTGTTTGGCTGAGCTGAGTTATTACTATTTATTAGTTTGTTGTTGGTTATTATTTATTTATTTATTTAGTTAAATAGCTAGTTTTTTTTTAAATTCTATATTTTTCTGTATATGTTTATACATTTGTACATGAGGGTGGGTTGGGGTTGTTTTGAATTGTATTGTTTTGCATTTGTTGTAATATTAAAAATCTATTTTTCAATAAAAATATATTTTAAAAAAAGATTCACCCTTTCAGTGAATCTAAAGGTTTTTTTTTCCTCCCTTTCCCTTTTGCAGAGGCCCACAAAGGTGAGGGAGAGGAGGTAGACACTAAGGAATTAAAGAAAAATTCTCCACACAGATGAATGTGTGTGGGAGTGTGTGGTGGGTACTTTCTCTTCATAGGCTGATGCCTTTGCTGTGTTGTCCACACAGAAGGCTATTGCTACCTGTCCAGGAACCAATCAAGCACATGTTACTATGCTGGGGCCTTCTTAACCCACAACAATTGGTCCTGATCCAAAAGCCAATCAAAAGTTCGATGCTGGCCAAAATTGCCCATGCACAGGTAGTGTCAATCTGTCCAGAATACTCCCGAACTGCTTGAATAAGGAAACATTTTTAATAGATCTCAGAACATGTTCCAGTAACTTATTTTTAAAACAGCAAAAGTCTTCTTACAGTTTCCTTGGCTTAAAGCGATATCTTTTTCCCATTTTGGTCCACACTCAAAAAACAAAGTAATCTTTACAGTACTGCCATTGAAATTAAAATGTAATCAATTACTTTCTTACAATTCATTTCATTTTATAAAAATCTTTTTGTTTCTTATTTTCCAAATATCTGTTTTCCTACCTTTTCCAACAATGCCTGCAATGCTTTGAGAATTCTACTGCACAATTATGTGAAGTGGATAAGTCAGTGCTTATAATTTGAAGTTAATTTGATTTTACATATTGGAAAGGCTATTATACTCTGACCAGTCAGTGATCTGAGCAAGAATTAACATGTTTACCTTGGTGTCATTGTTGTAAAACAGGAAAAACCAGCAAAACTTATAATCTTCTTCAGGGCTCACAGTACACCAGACATAATTTAACGTGAGTCTCCAGATATTCATTTCCAATTTAATTTTCTGCCTTCATTCGTTATATTAGTGCACATAATAGAAAGCTCGCCACAACAATTCAACTGGAAACAAAATCATATGCATCAATTGTTTCAAGCTTGGGAACATCCTGGATCTTGGATGATTTAGCCCTCTCCCTGACTATTTGTCATATAATATATGGAAACAAAATTTTGTATCTGCTTAGAGTTCTGAGGAAGGGACATTGGACCCAAAACATTAACTCTGATTTCTCTCTGCAGATGCTGCCAGACCTGTTGAGCTTTTCCAGCAATTTTGGTTTTTATTTCTGATTTCCAATATCTGCTTTCTTTCAGTTTTATGTGGCATTTAATATTTGAGCTAGAGATGGAAGATCCTAAAATAACACTGAAGTGGTGTGAAGAGTTCTGGAAATGGTCCAAGCACTTGGCAGATCTATTATTTCTGCCTTTGTTTTTAATGGCTCAGTTTTTAGTGAGTAAGAAGATTCATGTGTTTCGGAAACAATACCTAATGTTTTAGATTAGATAATGTAGTAAAGGAAAGGGCAATCACACTTTCGCATTGTTCCATTGTAGTGTGGTACCAAAGATTATCCCATTAATCTAATATCTGTAGTTTGATTCTGCAGGACCATGTGACAGAAGAATGTGAACAGCTGGAAATCCTAGCATTCAAAAGTTTCTATACTGTAGTGATTGGAATGAAATCAGCCAGGTGGACCACAAGAGTATGACTTCCCTGATTGGGGCTGTTAATCTGGTCTAATCAGGGAACCCTCTCTGACAGATGTAAACAGGAGTGTCAGAGGTTCTGATCACTCTGACAGCTGGCTCTGAGGGAGCTGGACCAATGTGAAGGACTCTCCACATGTAACTAAAGGGTGACTAGGTGTCAGGATATCAGTCTCTGTGGAGTTATTTCAGTGGTGATGACAGAAAGCACAGTCCTGAAGAAATTCGCTTGTAACCATTGTCTTTGAGTTGGGATAAGCATTTCTGGCATCATGCCATTATTTGGGAAGCTGGACTCATTTGATCCTGCTGTTGAAGACTGGCCCAGTATGTGGAAAGAATATTATTTTTTCTGTATAAATGACATTGGGTCAGATGGAAAGCAAGAAGTAATTCTTCTGACACCTTGTGGTGCTTCAGCTTTTTCGGTTATGAGGAGCCTAAGTTTCTCTGAAGCACCATATACTAAATCCTTTAAAAAGTTGACGGATTTAGTTAAGGAATATTATGACCCCAAGGCTCCTCTAATTCTGAGATGCTATTGGTTTTATTTGCTAATTCAAGAACTGGAGGTATCCATACTGGGATTTTTGACTAAGTTAAGACCACTGGAAGAGACGTGTGACTTTGGTTTACCCCTTAATGAGAAGCTGAGAGACTGTTTGGTATATGGGATTAATGATGTAACCATGCAAAAGCGCCTATTAGCGGAAGCTCAATTGAACTTCAAACAGGCATTATAACTGGCTTTATCATGGGAAAATGGAACAAGTGGAGCATATGAGTTGCATGGTATTCTGATGGAAATGGACACCCTTGTCAGTCCAACCGAGCTCGGGGAACATCATTTGAGTGGAGGCAATTGCATAGTCTCACTCAGGACATATCCTTAACAGAGGGACTCTAGGTCAACTCACAGCAAAACCCCAAAACAAAGCCAAAACTCAACAAAACAGTTGAATAGACAGCAAAATAGTCCTGCTAGACTAAATTGAACTCATAGGCTGGTGTCCAGGACAGTGCACACCCTGGAAAGTCCACCTGAATCTGGTTTGGAACAGTTAAGTTGCTTAGCAACATCCAAATCAAAACCAAATAAAACAAACATCTTGCTAAATGGTCACCCAGTTCTAATGGAAGTTGATACCAAGGTGGCCATTTCAGTGATTGCAGAACCAGTCTTTAACAAAATTTGCCGCAGACTCCAACCTTTAGGTTTGCGCAAGCCCTTGGCGAGACTGAGGACCTATACCAGGAAAACTGTTACAGTGCATGGGTACAACTACTGTTCTAGACACTTATGAGAAGCAGCCTAGTAAAGGTTTGGGCCCAAGCTTAATGGGATGCAATTGGTTGAGAAAGATTCACCTAGATTGGCTCAACATTTTTAAATTAGAAAATGGCTGCCTGAATGAAGTCCATTCAACTACTTGGAAGTTTATCAGGAAGGTCAAGGGATTATCAAAGGAGCCATGGCCACCTTGCGTGTTGACCAGGAAGCAATTCCATGATTCTGCAAGGCTCACCCAGTGCCATTTGCCTTATGGGCAAAAGTAGAGGCAGAAATCTGGAGGCTGGGAAGCGAAGGAATCATCAAACCAGTTCAGTTTGTGAAATGGACAGCACCAGTCATACTGATTGTGAAGCCTGATGGGTTGGTTCGACTGAGTGGAAATTTTAAACAAATGGTAAACCACATTTTGCAGCTGGATAAACACCCAGTCTCTGGTATAGAGGATTTATATGCAAAGTTGGTAGGGAAGCTGTCCTTCATGAAGGTGGATCTAAGCCATGCGTACATGCAATTGTGGTTAGATCAGGATTCCCTGACGTATGTTACAATTAATACTCATAAGGGTTTGTACCAATATACAAGACTGTCGTTGAGATATCATCAGTTTGTACAAATTTTCAGCAGATGATGGAGAACGTTTTACAAGGTCTTCATGCTAGTAACAGTGAAGACCAAGAAGGAGCACTTGGAGAAGTTGGAGATAGTGCTTCGACATTTCTCGCAGGCAGGCATACAACTAAGAAGGGAAAAATGTGTGACCTACTTTGGCTACAGCGTTGACAAAACAGGCCTACACCATTGGGAATATAAAGTGAGGACAACCAAAGGTGCCCTGGCTCCCACATCAGTGCTGGAGCTTAGGTCTTTTTTTGAGTTGGTGAATTATTGTGGGAAGTTCCACCATAACCTGGCACCTTTGTCTTAACTCTTAAAGGGTCCGCTTTGGAAATGGTCACGTAACCAAGCCATAGCTTTCAGAGAAGTAAAAAAGAAGTATCATCCTCGCAAAGTGTTGGCACACAATGATCTAAAGTGCGATATGGTATTGGCATGCGATGCCTCCCTGGAAGGCATCGAGGCAGTACTAGCAAATGGAGAAAAACACCCAAAGCCTCTGCATACAGAATGTTGGCTAATACACCCAGGTCGAGAAGGAAAAAGTGGCAGTCATATTTGGAGTCATGAAGTTCTTCTAATAGCTTTATGGATGTAAATTTGTAATAATAACAGACCACAAACACATGCTGGGTCTACTTAAAGATGACAAGTGGGTGCCGCCCATAGCTTCAGGCCGAATTCAGCAGTGGGCTCTAATACTAAATGCATATAATTACAAGTCGGAACACCGTCCCGGAGGCTGAATAGCAAATATGGAATAGAATACTCGATTGAAAATAAAGGAGTTTGGGAGAAACCCACCAGCATCAGGCCTTAGCCACTTGCAGGCCGAGCGAGAAGGTTTCCAATCCACAACAGGCCGCTGGGTATTCGATGAGTCATTCAAATATTGTTCACTATTGATCCAAAAACACAAACCAGCTATCAATGTGATCTGGAACCTCCTAAACCCAAATCCCCTTGGTCAGGCTACCAATCTGTCGACCGAGCAAATCTATATCCTGCTCAATGCCTCTTGTGAAACAGTCATGTATTATTTATTGTGAGGAATTCTGTACAGTTTGAAATTACTTCTTTGTTTCTGTAATTATTGCTTCTATGATAACCCAACCAGCTTCTCCTTGGTGCTTCTTCAGTCGCTGCCTTGACATTTACTCATTTTAAATATTAATGCTGTATCTATGTGGTCACTGTGCAAGACATTGTGCTGTGCGGAGAAAAGGTGCCATTCTACTACATCTGAATCTAGAGTTGCAAAATGGTAAGCATCGGTACCCTGAAATCATGTTACTTTCCTCATTTTTGTTTCCTCTCATTTTAGATGACCATGTGAACCTCACATTGTGTTGAGATCAAGCAGATTATACATCTTGCACCAATTTATTCTTTTCCAATATTGTATCTATCATCATTCTACTTCAATCCACAGATTTTGCAGCCCTAGGTGACCTCATCAATAGTTGAAAAATGTGTTGCTGGAAAAGCGCAGCAGGTCAGGCAGCATCAAAGGAGCAGGAGAATCGACATTTCGGGCATAAGCCCTTCCTGAAGAAGGGCTTATGCCCGAAACGTCGATTCTCCTGCTCCTTGGATGCTGCCTGACTTGCTGCGCTTTTCCAGCAACACATTTTTCAGCTCTGATCTCCAGCATCTGCAGTCCTCACTTTCTCCTTATCAATAGTTGCTTTACCTCATCTAATCTCTTAATTTGAGTACTGTATAGAGTTCTGCTTACCATCTGTTCAAAGAATACAGTACCAATGTAAAAAAGGTAATTTATTAGAATGAGACCAGGACTCTAAGTTTTCTAGTACTTTCTGTTTGTATTTCTGATTCCCAGCACCTCCATTACTTTGCTTTAGTTAACACAAATTAGAGTTTCAATTAGTGTTTTCGAATAAACTACTTATTTTCAACAAATCTCATCTCTCCTCTCCCAAACGGACAAAACCAATTTCAAAAGAATCCCTCTTTACCATGTTATTTCAGCTTTAAATTAGAAACAAACATTTACAAAATCATCATCATTAGCAGAATTGCCCAAAAGTGCTCCACCATTTCAGTTATAGACTGCCTTTCTTTCTTAACAAACTAACACATCCACTAGTGTTAGCCAAAGAAACAAACTGTGCACTAAGTAAATACAAAATGAATTACAAATCGCTATGGCAATCCCACCCACTTCAGATGCCTCTGTGGAGAATACTTGTTGTTTGGCCTTCATTTGATCTCTCAGCACAAATGGAAACATTTATCTGAATTCAGAAATAGGCCCATTGCCCACTCTCCAAAGAATAGACTTTATTGTTAAGAAGAAGTAAATCCAAATTGGTGTAAAAAATCACTGCTTTCTGTGTCAGTTCAGACTTTAAACATTACTTCCATCCTAAAAGATCTGATTTATTTGGGAAAATGGGAAAAGTAGTTAAATGTAAAAATGGGAGGACCAGAAAGTTTTATAGGAGTTCTCTTGGTTTCATCATTATTCTATAATCAGGTTGTACAAGTGTCCCTCCATTGTTTCACTATCCTGCCGATTAAGCAATACAGTTACCATGGTGACATGGCGATACCAAGTGAAATGTGAGAGCTGAAGTCTTTTCTGATCATCTGAACATTTCCTAAGAGGCTCTAGTGTGAACATGGCTTTGTTGATATCAGCCAACAAAGGTTAATCACAGTTGTTGTATGACATTCTTCCATCTGTTATTTTAACCTGTTCACCTATTTATTTTAACTGATATCTCATGCAAACTTTCCAATTGCCCGTTTGTAGATACTGCCAGAAAGTTCCTTTCTTTCTATGCAAACAGAGTGTAGATGATGTTACAGTTTCCAGTTGAGATCTGTCAATCAAAAGAATGACATTTAGTGAGCAGTTCTTGAATGATAAAATACATTGTATAAGATTTTACTTTATATAACTTTTATGTTAACATGAAACAGAATCACTGTAAATTAAACATAAGTTAACAGGCAAATCATGATCAGTGTGGAATGGGAGATACCACAAATATTATCTCAGAGGGTATCTAAGCAATTCACTTCACCCACATGGCAAACATTTTCGGTTACAATGATCTTCCAAGCTTGAATCTTCTGAGGACAAGATTCCAGTCTCTTCAAAGTCCTAACGAATTCTTCATTGGGTGAAAATCTCTGTCTAAATAAGATTCTGCCTATGTAATAAAATCCAAAATTGCTGGACAAGCTCAGCAGGGTCTGGCAGCATCTATGAGGAGAAATCAGAGTTAATGTTTCAGGTCGGGTTCTGAGGAACTCTGATTTCCATCCACAGATGCTGCCAGAACCTGCTGAGCCTTTCCAGCAATTTCTGTTTTTGTTTCTGATTTGCAGATCTAAAGTTCTTTCAGTTTCTGCTTATGCAGTCATCTCTACAATGGCACATTTCATTTCGGAACCTTCTCATATCTCAGCTGTTGTCAGTCATAATAGCATAATTTATCTTACCTTCTTTCTTCCTAACGTCAAACTGGCCCCCATATTATAACTTTCTTCCTGTTCGTTCTGCTTCCAGGTCAAAGATCATCAGGTTACATGCATCAATATTTCTTATTATCCAAGAAATATAATAGATCCCTTTACAGGTGATACAAACCCTTAAAGATCCTTCTCCAATAAAAAAATACTGACTTCCTAAATACTTTAAAGTCATTATAAATTTTCCTTTTAATTATTGTTTTTGGGTCAAAGGTTGTCACAATGGATGGTCATCTGTGTGGGTTAGTCTTATGATCACAAAATGGTAAGATACAGATTCATACCCACAATTCCCACATGATCAATTCCTGTTCTCAGCTTGGATTCTAGCTGGAGCAAGCAGTCAAGCAGAGATTAAAAGGTTAAAGGAAAGAATTAGAAGATACATGACTTTGTAGCACTTCATACCCTTCTAATTAATTATCTAATTATAAGCTGACACTGATGTAAAATGAGAAAATGTACCGTCCAAGGACTCAAATTCTTCTGGAAAGAAGGCAGCAGGAATAGATAGCACCTCCTAAGGTCTTGGAATAATACTTTTACAAGGTTGAAAAGAAAGAGATTTCTCACTTGTCTGTACATTTTCAATCTTAGTCTTAGGGTGAAAGAGTAGAGTGTGAACATAATGTACAATTGCTGTATAAACAACTAATTACAGTATTTCAATTCAGATACTTCTACCATTAGTTTACTTCCCTCCTCCCTATCATTAATGTGGTCTCACATGTGTTACAGAACTAGACATGTACATCATTGAGTTTCCATGAAAAGGATTTCAATATAGGTGGGAGTATAGGAAATGAGATCATAAGGATATGAATACCTGTAACCGCAATTACAAAAGATATACTTTAACAAAGCGAAATAGGTCTTCAGATATATGGGGATTTAATAATTTGTACAGCAATAAATCCAAAACACTAAAAACCCAAAGGGCATGAAGTGATCTTTCTAATTATGTATTGCTGAAATCGTCTGACTTTTTAAAATTAAGATGATTTCATCATTTGTATCAATTTCTTGCCACCTCATACTTTTTCTTTATGAAAAATAGAGGTTTTTTTAAAGGCACAACGAGCAAGACAGATAAGGGAAAAGATATTTGAAAAAGTGCCAACAAATAGGGTTTTTACAAAAGCTTAAGATTCACAAAGTTAAGAGTGATATTTTAGCAGGGATTGTGGATAGAAGGACAGGGAGTTGAAATATGTAGTTTGGAACAAAGTGAGTGCTACAGTTGTCAGTATTTGGGGCTCAGCTATTTACAATCTATATCAATGACTTGGACGAAGGAATCAAGTTTGCTGAATATATAAAGGTGGGAAAATGAGCTGCGCAAATAAAGAGTTATCAAGGAATTTGGGCTCGTTAAGTGAAAATAAAGTGATGGTGGAGGGAGTATGGTGTGGAGAAGTGTGAAGTTATTCACTTTGGTGGGATGATTGGAAAAGCAGAATACTTTCAAAGTCTGGGAGACAATTAATGGTGGCATTCAATGAGATTTTAAAGTCCTTGGGCATGCATCAAAGACAGATAACATGCTGATAAGCCATTAGGAAGTTAAGTGGGGCTTTGCAGGGAGCTGGGTCCTATTAGTGCTGATTAGACATTGTTAAAGTGCCTCTTCTCCTTAAAGACAGTCTACCCCTTTAAAGGGAAGTTTCACTTGAAGACTAAAAGGCACTTGTTAAGTACATTTAGAACATAGAACATAGAAAAATACAGCGCAGTACAGGCCCTTTGGCCCTCGATGTTGAGCCGATCCAAACCCACCTAACCTACACTAGCCCACTATCCTCCATATGCCTATCCAATGCCCGCTTAAATGCCCATAAAGAGGGAGAGTCCACCACTGCTACTGGCAGGGCATTCCATGAACTCACGACTCGCTGAGTAAAGAATCTACCCCTAACATCTGTCCTATACCTACCACCCCTTAATTTAAAGCAATTCCCCCTCGTAATAGCTAACTCCATACGTGGAAAAAG
>NC_057733.1:17541570-17601822 GCF_004010195.1 Chiloscyllium plagiosum
CCAAGAGCACTAGCAAACCTCCCCCCAATGATACTGGTGCCCCTCAGGTTCAGGTGTAGACCATCCTGTTTATAGAGGTCCCACCTTCCCCAGAAAGAACCCCAGTTATCCAGATACCGGAATCCCTCCCTCCTGCACCATCCCTGTAGCCCACATTTAACTGTTCTCTCTCCCAATTCCTCGACTCTCTATCACGTGGCACCGGTAACAAACCAGAGACAACAACTCTGTTCTAACTCTGAGCTTCTAACCTAGCTTCCTGAAAGCCTGCCTAACATCCTCAGCCCTTCTCCTACCTATGTCGTTGGTGCCAATGTGGACCACGACTTCGGGCTGCTCCCACTCCCCTTTAAGGACCCGGAAAACACGATCAGAGACATCACGTACCCTTGCACCTGGGGAGGCAACATACCAAGCGCGAGTCTCTCTCGCCCCCACAGAACCGCCTATCTGTGCCCTGAACTATCGAGTCCCCAATAACTATTGCTCTGCTCTTCTCCACCCTTCCCTTCTGAGCAACGGGGACAGGCTCCGTGCCAGAGGCCTGAACCCCATTGCTTACCCCTGGTAAGTCATCCCCCCCACAAGTATCCAAAACGGTATACTTGTTCTTGAGGGGAATGGCCGCAGGGGGTCCCTTCACTGGCTGCTTCCTCCCAGTCCCCCTCACTGTCACCCATCTGTCTGCAATCTTTGGAGTTACTACTTCCCTAAAGCTCCGATCTATGACCCCCCTCTGTCTCCCGAATGATCCTAAGTTCATTCAACTCCAGCTCCAGTTCCCTAACACGGTCCTGGAGGAGCTGGAGATGGGTGCACTTCCTGCAAGTGTAATCAGCAGGGATGACCATGGCATCCCTCACCTCAAGCATGTTGCAAGAGGAATATTGCACTGCCTTCACTGCCATCCCTCTAAAAGTATCCTTTTAGAAAAAAACTAGGTCTAAAGAATAGAACAAGCAAAATGCAGCACTTACCTACTTACCACAACGTGTCTTATTATTAGGTTAGAGGAGGAAGGAGGGTGGGAGGCACTACCTCTGTAGTGTCTCGGGTTCCTCTCCTGCGCGCTTTTATAGGAAAAAAAACCTACCCAGGTAAGCTTGCGCTACACCAGCTTCCGGATGCCCCTCTGGTTGTCGTCACTTCCCCCTGCTGCTCCCGCTCTTTTCTGTGAAGAGAAAAAAAACACCGCTGCCCGCTACCGGTAAGTAATTTTAAAACAAACTGTCTCACCTTAGCTGTAGCCTTCCAGGTTCGTTTAAACTCAGCTGCTGCTCACACTCAAAATCAATTCTAAACATGGAAAAGGTAACACCATGACAGAGGGAGAGCTCTGGTGTTCTGATGTCAAACTGGGGGCCATTACCCAGTACAAAAACAGTAATACTTAGAAATACACATACTGGTGTACTGGACCTCCATACAAGGTGAGTCCCACTAAGATGTCTCATTTGTCAGAATTAAGTGTTTTTCCTTTTTGGTAGTAGTGGAGATGGACAGGAAGAGAAACATCATCATTTCTTCAGAGCCACAAAGTGCTCAGGACCAACATTATTAGAGTTTAGGAGCTGGTAATCAATGAGATCATTTCCCAGCATCTATCCTGAGGTCCTAGCATCAATGATGCAAGGTGTTTAATGGCCTCATGTTGTTGGTCAAGATCATTGAATGCATCTTCACAGGACATCCTCTCTCCATTGCATCCTGCATCTGCCAGCACTCAATCTAACTTACCCCATCCTCACACAGAACTCACACACAACATCCATTGGCACTCAGAACTCTCACCTAACACCCAGATAATGTATCTCACCCTCACACATTAATGCTGCCTCCCCCATATCCACCTTCCACTGTATTCACTCCAGATATTACAGTAAAACTATCATCCAGACACAGTCCTAAACAATCACTGACATTCTTTCCTCTCGTCAGCATGTGAATGGAGCTGTATAAAATGCAAGTTTTAAAAAGAACCTCTTAATATTTTTGCTTTTGCACACTATCATTTCCCTCCACCTTTGACAGGATAGAGATTCTGGATATAGGTTTGCTCGCTGAGCTGGAAGGTTCATTTTCAGACGTTTTGTCATCGTACTAGGTAACATCTTCAGTGAGCCTTTGGACGAAACACTGCCGGTGTTTCCTGCTTTCTATTTATATGTTTGGGTTTGCTTGGGATGGTGATGTCATTTCCTGTGGTGGCATGATTTCCTATGATGATGTCATTTCCTGTTCTTTTTCTCGGGGTGGTAAATGGGATCCAAGTCAATGTGTTTGTTGATAGAGTTCTGGTTGGAATGCCATGCTTCTAGGAATTCTCATGCATATCTCTGTTTGGCTTGTCCTAGGATGGATGTCTTGTCCCAGTCGAAGTGATGTCCTTCCTTATCTGTATGTAAGGATACTAGTGAGAGAGGGTCATGTCATTTTGTGGCTAGTTGATGTTCAAAACTAATGTTTTGATGTTCATTTACAAAATACCGTGCAAGGACTGTAATAAATACTACATTGGACAGAAAACTAGCCATCAAGATACATGAACATCAACTAGCAACAAAACGACATGACTCTCTCTTGGAAATAATCATTATGATTTAATGACCTATTACTTCTAATTTCAAAATCAAAATTTGTTGTTGGAACATATAATTGACAATATAGATGTATTTTTATAATCTTAACCACTTGGAGTGAGGTTTTAATCTTTCAAGTCTCACATATTGCAACTATTAAACTTTGGAGTGTGGATTAATTCGTATAACATGTGGGCTCCACATGTCCTTTCCAGTTCACAATGAAATATTATTCTGCAGAAATAACAGAAAAACAAAATGGTTTTCATTTGTTGAAGATAAATCATATCCTTCATGACTTGTTCAAATTTCCATGGAGCACCCTAAGTGATGATACTGTTTGAGTGCAAGGGTTGAGCATGTAGCCACATTGAGGATCTTTGGCATTTTGTGAAGCTAATGTTTGTCCTGTTGGGTATAATGTCTCTGCATTCATGCTTCTTGTTTCAATCTGTCTTTGACAACATATATATTTGAGGTCTTTTTTGTGTTTGTTAAGATGTGGGATCTCAGCAACATGAAACAATGGATGTTTCATTCATTTTCAAAGCACATTCCCAGGGCCTTACACTGTCATTAAGTTGTATTTTAAATCCAGTATTGGAACATACAAACGTATGAATTAGTGACAGGAGTCAGCCATTTGGCTCTCAAGCCTCTCCATCATTCAGTCAGATAACAGCAAATTTGATTGAAGTCTCAAATCCACATTCCCATCAATCCCTAAGAACTACTGAGGGAGTTAGCCACAATCTCTACATCTCTGGCTTAAAACGTATTCAATAAACTGCCTCCATTTCTCTGGGGAAGAGAGTTCCAAAGCATCATGGCTCTCTAGACAACAGATTTCCTTCTCATGTAAGTGTCAAATGGGAGATGACTGTGCCCTTAAACCTGCTCCTGCACCATCAAGACTTACGCAGTCTTGTCCGCAGTATCCATTAGATCAAACTAATCTTCAAAGATTTGATTCGCAAATGGTTCTGAAGAGATAACAGACTTGAAACTTTAACTCTGTTTATCTATCTCCAAAGGTGCTGCCAGATCTGCTGAATTTCTTCAGGATTTTTGTGATTGTTTCATATTTAAGCAGGTCATTTTGTCCAATGTACTGTTAATTATGCATCAGAAAACTTCTTCCTTTTGTCACATTAACATATTCTTTTCTTCATCATTTGTTTAATCTGATTCATTTATCACTTTACTAGAATCTCTCATTTACCATATATACCCCTTTCATAATCTTAAATACCTCTATCTGACCACAATTACCTCTGTCAGACCACATTCATCTCCTTTCCCTAATGAGAAGAACTCCGGCCGGTTTAATCTTTCCTGATAGGCAGAACCACGGAGTTCTGGTTATCCTTTAAGTAAGCATGTCTTCTTTGACGGCCTTGCACTTTTTAATTATATAGACCCTCACTATTTAAACAACACTGAATCTACGTTCTGCCTAAAATGTCCTGTTGGCATGCTTCCTCACTTCACACTGGCGCTCATTTAGAAGGAGCAAGAATGATTGGTGGCGACAAATTGACCCAAGTGATCCCAGATCATAGCTGACATTATAAGACTTTCGGCAGCAGTGGGATCCACCACTGCAAGAATTTGCTCCAATTTTACAAATCTTACACTTGATCTTATTGAATGGTGGTCCAAGCTCAGTGAACCATATAGCTGATTCCTGCTTCTATTTCCGATCTCATTTGTTCTGGTAAATGTATGGTGTGGTGGCTCAGTGGTTAACACTGCTGCCTCACAACACCAGGGACCCCGGGTTTGATTCCACCTTCGGACAACTCTCTATATGGAGTTTGCACATTTTCCCCTTGTCTGCGTGGGCTTTTCTGAATTCTTCCCACAATCCAAAGATGTACAGGTTAGGTGCATTGGCCATGCTAAATTGCCCCGTGGTATGCAGGCTAGGTGGATTAGCCATGGGTAATACAGGGTAGGGCAGTGGGTCTGGATGGGATGCTCTTCAGAGGGTCTGGATAGCCTACTTCCACACTGTAGAGATTCTATGATTTATTTTCTCTCCTGTCTGTGGATGTCTGACAGCAACCATCACTTATTACACACATTCCACTGTTTACAACATGTATTTCTGCTGTTGTGTCACTAGGAGGTGCTTGAGAGCATTCCTGGGTGACTTAGTCTTATTGAAGTGACTAATTTATGCTTAGCATCTTCCACAAATGCCTTTTGTAAATTATTGGAAATAACTGATACCTTTTTATAGTTTTGGAAAGAACTTTGCTTCCTATCTTTAAACTAGGAAGCTGGAAAGGAAGTAGAATTTGTATTTTGTAAGGCCCATAAATACAAGCATTTTAATCACAATTTTCATTGGGATAATGTGTTAAATGGAATAAAGGAGCTTCATAGGCAGGGTAAGCCAATGTTATCTCCTTGCCAAAGAATGTCACCAATAACTTGATCAAAGAATGGGTTTAAATGAAGAGAGAGAGCAAGAGAGAGAGAGAAGTGGAGTCACACATAGTGAGAAGAAGCTATTCTTTAAGAGAAGCTGAAGACATGGCTGACAATGACAGGGTGATGAAAATTTGCAAATGGCCTTGGTTGGCAGGTTATGTATTTCTCTGAGGTTGATAGATTTATCAGAACACAAGGAGATCGGAACTAGAAGCAGGACTAGCTATGTAGTTCCTTGAGCTTGCACCATAATTCAATAAAATCAAGTTTGAGCTTCATCTTATCCACTTTGCTGCCCTATCCCATAAACATACTGATCTCAGTCTTAAATGTACTCATTGACTGAATATCCGTAACATACTGAGGTGGAGAAATCCAAATTCACCCTCTAAATAAGAAGGTTTTCCCTGATCTTAGGAGTAAGTGCCTGAAGCCTTACTTTGAGAAGGCCATCAGTCAGGGAACCAACTACTCAGCACTTACCCCATTAAATCATTCAAGATATAGTAATATTCCAATTACATAAACTCTAATTTTTCTAAGGACTAAATAAAATTCTACTCAATCTCTCCCAGTGGACACCCTTCTCATCCCAGGAATCAATTAATTGAACATTAATTGTATCACCTATAAGGCAATTATGTATTTCTTAAGAAAAGGTCTATTTACAGTACTCACCGTAATCCCATATAATTGCAACACAATTTTCTTACTTTTGTACTCCAACCTCCTTGCAATAAAAGATATTTCCCTGAAAAGAGGTCATTCAGCACATTGTTTGAGAGTACCCAGAACCCTGCAATTATTTCCCTTCAAGTGTTCATCAAATTGTTTTTGTGTAAGTTTTTAATGAATCTGTTTCCATTACCTTTCAGACAATGCATTAGGTCACAACAATTCTCTGTATGTATTTCTTTTCCTCATGGTGTTGAGTTCTTTTGCAAATTATCTGTTTCTTTATACCCTTCCCACTCTGGAACATTTCCATCAAATTTTCTCTTCGTTGGTCTAAGGAGAATAACCCTTAATTTGTCTAAATGCTTCCGCATAGCTGAGTCATTCATTCCTGTTATCATTTGAGCAAATCTGCTCTTTACTCTCAATAAAAGAATGTGATCCTTCTTAAAGTGATGTCCAGAATTGGACACTACATTCCAAATAAAACCTTTTTGTTTTCTTAAATGTTTAGCATCTTTCCTTGTTTTTATGCCATGTGCCTTGATTCATAATATCAAAGATCACGTATACCCAATTACTTGCTTACTCAACTTGCCTGGCCACTTTCAAAGACCTGTGAATCTACACCGTCAGGTTCCTCTGTTTCTGCATTCCTGTCAAATAAGACCATTCTTTCCTTATTCTCTCTTAAATTTTCTCGACCAAAATGAATCACTTCACATTTCTCAGAATTCTATTTCACCTGCTAAGTGACTGAAATCTGTATGATTCTCCTCACTGATTCATATTGTCTGCAATCTATGTAAGCTGCCTACCCAATGCAGCTCATTCATGTATATCAGAAAGTACAATGTTTCCAACACTGACCTCTGATAGACACCACTTTATTCGCATTTGGAATCTGAAAACAATCTTTTTCCTCTACTATTAACTTTCTGTCCCTTAGCCATTTTCATGGCCATATACTACCATTCTTTCTATCCCTTAGACTTCAATTTGTATCTAATATGTAGTACTCAGCCAAGTTCAGTTTAAAAGTCCACATACAACTGTATTACCTTCAAATAAGGCTAAATAAAGTTATGCAGATAATGTGTCTGGGGGAGGAATGTCTGTCCCATTGCTTGCAGTGACAGTTGAATGCATCATATTTTCCACAATGCAATTAGTCCATGTGTAAATAATTTTCAAGTCTATCTAATTTCTTGCATGAAATAGCAACAATATTTTGCAGTACTAATGCTAGTGAGTAAAATGTGTTTATGATTAAAGTGAGAGGAAGGGCATAATTTGACTGAAGAAAATCGGTGAAACATTTGGTTTAATGTAATGTGGTTGCACTATCCCATTGATGATAGACTATTGATGAAATTTCAAAAGGAGATGTAGACTAGCTAATACTGAGGGAATGCCTTTGATTCCCTCAGTAAAACTAACAAACGTTATTTCAAATTCTCTGTGTCTTTCAAAATCTATTGCTCCCATCATTCTCTGTCTGTGGAAAATAACTCTCTTTATGTTTGTAGCATGTCCATGTTTTATACTTTTATCTGGACAATCCTTACCCTCTCAGATTCAGCAGCTTGGAGTATTGGCTATTATGTGTTAGTTTTCCATCGCATATTTTTGTTGAATCTCTGTCCTATTAGTGTTGGGGTTTGAGGCATCACCCCTTTGTGTTAACACAATAAACATTTCTACCATCAACTCCACATCCTTCACCAACTGCTCTCTCTGTTTGAAATCAGAGTCCTGCTTGATCCTATTGGGGCGTTTTCAATGTGTCATTTGCCACACTCACATTCTTTATCTTCATCCAAAATCCTGCCACTTGTATCTTCATCGTCATCTTCTTCTTCATTGTGCTTGAAGGCAATTTCACCCCAGTCTCATGATCTCCACCATGGGTGGGGGAAGCGAACTGGTCCAGAATCCACCCTTTCATAATGGCTTTTGGTATCAATCTGGTCTCCAGCCAACTGAGCCCCTGAGAAGTCCAAGTCGGTGTGGCAACATACACCTTTCTGTATGTGCTGTAGCATGGAGCTATGGATAGTGATAGCAGAAGCTCCAATCATAGAGTCTTTCCATCATAAAGCTGAATGGGAATCGCCCATGCTGACCACTTGCAAGTGGTATATGTTGGAAGGATGGACAAGTTGGTACTCAACCTGCATTATGAATGCAACTTCTTTCGCCAAGAACTTTGGAGTGGGACTTTAGCCCAGAGCTGATGGCTCACTGGCAAGGAGATTACTTACTGCACCACAAGAGCTCAACCTCAGCATTGGTTAGGCCACGTTTGGAAGACTGTGTGCAATTCCGGTCTCCTTCCGATTGGAAGAATGTTGTGAAACTTGAAAAGGTTCAGAAAAGGATGTTGCCAGGGTTGGAGGGTTTGAGCTACAGGGAGAGGCTGAACAGGCTGGGGCTGTTTTCCCTGGAGCATCAGAGGCTGAGGGGTGAACTTATAGAGGTTTACATAATTATGAGGGGCATGGATAGGATAAATAGACCAAGTCTTTTTCCTGGGGTCGGGGAGTCCAGAACTAGAGGGCATAGGTTTAGGATGAGAGGGGAAAGATATAAAAGAGACCTAAGGGGCAACATTTTCACACAGAGGGTGGTGCGTGTATGGAATGAGCTGCCAGAGGAAGTGGTGGAGGCTGGTACAATTACATTTAAAAGGCATCTGGCTGGGTATATGAATAGGAAGGGTTTAGAGGGATTTGAGCCAAGTGCTAGCAGATGGGTCTAGATTAGTTTAGCATACTTGGTCGGCATAGACAAATTGGACCAAAGGGTCTGCTTCCGTGCCGTGCATCTCTGACTTTAAGACTCTATAAAAGCTCTGGATCCCTGTCTTACCCTGAGGTAATTCACAATTGCCCTTGTCATTGACTCTCATTTTAGATCCTTAATTGACTCTTGGATCCTCCCTCAAAGAGAAATGTTTTGCTTTACTCAGAACCCAGCTGGCTTGGATCAACCCCTGACAGAACTGAAGAAGCAATTTTGCTTTTCAACATTACTTCACAGCTTTTGAGCAATTTTGCACATTACTGCAAATTTTCAAAAAGGAACATCTTTACAATCTAATAGTCTATCACAAATTAGTTTCAGAAGGTGTTTTGGAGTCAAGAGGTACTGTGGTTTTTAATGTAAGATCCAGCATTGTCCCGTTTGTCACTTAAAGGATCATTTGGCCATATCCTATCAAGAGGGATAATGTTAAATCATAGGTAAGAGAGGAAATACACTGTTCTATATTTAGTAATTAACTATATTGACTAAATAAACACAATAATAGAATGGAATGGTGTTAGGTATTTATAACTTGTCCTTAGTGTTTCCCTCCTTGCAATCACGGATAATGTTTTATTGTGTGATTCTTATGTGCAACAGTTTAATGCAATTAATAGTTTGTTAAGAATAAATGATTTTAATTGTTTAAGACCAAACACAATTTATTTTACAAAACCATTATTAAGTTGGACCTTAGTCCAACAAAACCATAAACATGCAAAATATACAATAATTTACATGAGAAAGAGTAAAACTACTAGTTATAATTATATAAGAAAATAATTATTTAACAGATATTATTTCATGTGGAAGTGGTCCCATTGCAATGTTTCAGACTTTGTATGTTCCAGATGTCTTCCCCACAGTCCAATAATTCATCAGCAGCAGGAGGAATGTTTCTGTAGCATGTGGGAAGGCTATACTCCCTACCCCAAGGAATAGCCTCCCTCAATACTGAGAACCACTCCTCCAAAACCCATCTTGCCAAAAGCACTCCCGGAGACAGGTGTGCATGAAGGTCCAGTGAGACAGAGAGTGAGTCCACTTTCGCTGAATGTTGGCAAATTGATTGTGGTCTCAGAAGGCCTGTCTGGTTCCTTGCTCAAAATATTAGCAGCTTTTCCTGTTACAGCGTACCCATGTAAATATAACCCAGTATTAGTGACTAAAAGGTCGATTTTACTGATGATAAGCTTATTTATATGGAGGTTGTCTATAACCACTTAGTTGTCAACCACCTTACCATCAGATGTTGGGCCAAGTGGGTACAATAAAAGTTTTCTTGGCACGGCATATTTGGTCCTGAAGAGCTGAGTTAGTTTGCTGTGGTCTCTGATTATCCAATTTGAAACTTACTCCAAAACTTGCTGGAGACTTCTGGTGGATGTGTCACAGTGAGCCAGGAGAACTGCAGCAAATTCACATCCACAATCAGTGGTTAGCACTGCTGCCTCACAGTACCAGGGACCCAGGTTCAATTCCAGCCTTGGGTGACTGTCTATGTGGAGTTTGTACATTTTCCCCGTGTCTATGTGGGTTTCCTCCCACAGTCCAAAGATGTGCAGGTTAGGTGGATTGCCCGTAGCATGCAGGGATGTGCGGGGTAGGCAGATTAACCATGGGAAATGCAGGGTTTTGGGGACGCGGTTGGGTCTGGGTGGGATGCTCTTAGGAGGGTCAGTGTGGACTAGATGGGCCAAATGGCCTGCTGTCACACAGCAGGGATTCTATGAAGCTGGGATTGTCATTATCTTAGTTCATAGTTATTAAAGGAAACTGACTTTGAGGAATTCTTAGGTTTTTCTGCCCCTCACTACACACGGTCCTGATATTATCACCATTTAGTTTCCATACTTCCATTCACTAGTATATTCACTTTAAACTTGAAAATAGGTGTAAGGGATATAAATGTATAAAAGGTATAAACAATATAAGTTGTATATAACAATATAAGGTATAAACAATATAAATGAAATGGTTGTATCCACTAGGCTGTGCTAGCATTTGTATTGCAATTTGTACAAAATTAGTCAATCCAATGCAGAAAACTGAGGAGTTTCAAGCATAAATTTACATTCAACATACTTAGCTTAAATAGACAATGTTGTTTGGAATCTGGCCCCAACTACAAAGTGGCTGTGTCCCCATATCATTGGAATTACTTTAATGGGGTTCCACTGAAGCCACCTATCAACCTTCCTTCCCACCTATCCGCTCCACCCTCCTCTCCGACCTATCACCTTTACCCCCACCTCCATTCAACTATTACATTCTCAGCTACTTTCTCCCCCCCCCCCCCCCCCCCCCCCCCCCCTCTCCACACCCCCAGGCTTCCAGCCTCATTCCTGATGAAGGGCTTTTGCCCGAAACGTCGATATTCCTGCTCCTCAGATGCTGCCTGACTTGCTGAGTTTTTCCAGCACCACTCTCATCTAAGCTCTCAAGTAGGCTGTCGAAACGAAGTCTTTTTCTGTGTGCAGAATTATGAATTGGTACCTGTTTTTAAAAACTATTCAATATATAATTAATTTATTGAGAAGCTGACTACTGTACGCTCATGAAATGTGTAAATAGTTCTGCAGAATTTACGAGGGTCATTTTTTATCACAAAGTCAGGGTACTCATCACTTGATGAATTTGACACTTTGATGACAAAATTTATAAAAACCCAATTTCAAATGTGTCATTGAACTGCATCAAGTTACCATACTTAAGTACATCAGGGAATATTTTGCAATTTAAAAAAAAGATTCTAAGAAATAATGCACAAAAGTTTGATGAAAGACTTGAACAGAAAACTCAACTTCCGGAGCTAATATACTTTTGGTGGAATTTGCACCTGGACTCCCAAGCAGAAAGCCAAGAGCCGTATATTTATATGTGGAGCTCTAACAAGAACCAACCCTATGAGAGTAGCAGCTTATCAAAGATACTGGATCCATAGATTTTATTTGGAAGCCTACAGTTGTTGTCATTCTGGTCTGTAAATGTTTTAACTGGCACCAAGCCTTCCAGTTCATAAATAATGACTATGCTAATATCTACCCAGTGACTTTGAACTATTTTACAGAAACAATGCGACATTCCTCTGTCAAAAAATCCACTTCCTCATTTTCAATAAAACATGTTCAACTGATTCCCAGTGAGAGTGTTAAGACCCTTCCCTAATCAGAGACCACCTACTGAGCAATTACCAATTCAGAATCATTTTAGAGTACCCTGTCAGCGTAGTATTACTCACATACAACAAAGCAGTGTTTCTGTGTTGGATTTGTAATCACTGGTGATCCTGAAAGAGCTTGTTTTTGATCTTTTGGTGAGCGTCACAATGGGCATGGTACAACTGCTATGGATTTATGGCAGAGTTTAGTCTTGTTGTAAATCACACAATTGCCTATTATATCTGCACTTGAACAAAGGTGGGTGCCATAGTTGTGTCACTAACACGGCACCGATTCTGAGGAAAACCTACAAGAAGAGAGGTGGAATGGAAACAGAGTTGGACAAGGACAACTTGGGTTTGGAACAGCTTGTGATGGAGCCCACAAGGGAGCAGGCCCTTCTGGACTTAGTTCTATGTAACAAGCCAGACTTTATAAAAGATCTTAAAGTAAAGGAACACTTAGGAGGCAGCGATCATAATATGGTAGAGTTCAGTCTGCAGTTTGAAAGAGAGAAGGCAAAATCAGATGTAATGGTGTTACAGTTAAATAAAGGTGCATTTAGGGGCACGAGAGAGGAACTGATGAAAATCGACTGGAAGCAGAGCCTAGTCGGGAAGACAGTAGAGCAACAATAGCAGGAGTTTCTGGGTGTAATTGAGGATGCAGTACAGAGGTTCGCCCCAAAGAAAAGAAAGATTATCTGGGGAGGGGTTAGACAGCCATGGTTGATAAAAAAATGTCAGGAAATGTATCAAAGAAAAAGAGAGCCTATAAAGTGGCCAAGAGCACTGGGAAATCAGAAGATTGGGAAGACTACAAAAACCAACAGAGGATAACACAGAGAGAAATAAGGAACGAGATGATCAAATATGAAGGTAAGCTAGCCAGTAATATTAGAAATTATAGTAAAAGTTTCTTTCAAAACGTAAGAAACAAATGAAAGGCAAAAGTAGAAATTGGGCCCCTCCAAATTGATGCTGGAAGGCTAGTGCTGGGAGATAAGGAAATAGCCAAAGAACTTAATAAGTACTTTGTGTCAGTCTACACAGTGGAAGACATGAGTAATATCCCAACAATTAAGGAGACTCGGGGGCAGAGTTGAGTATGGTAGCCATTACAAAAGAGGAAGTGCTACAAAATCTAAAAGGTCTAAAAATCGATGGTCCCAATGGGTACATCCTATGGTTCTGGCTGAGGAAATAGCGGAGTCGCTGACTGTGATCTTTCAAAAATCACTGGAGTCAGGGAAAGTCTGTTCAAGAAAGGATCAAGACAAAAGATGGAAAATTATAAGCCGATTAGCCTAACCTCGTTTGTAGGTAAAATTCTAGAATCCATCATGAAGGATGAGATTTCTAAATTCTTGGAAGTGCAGGGTCGGATTAGAACAAGTCAGCATGGATTTAGTAAGGGGAGGTCATGCCTGACAAATCTGTTAGAATTCTTTGAAGAGATAACAAGTAGGTTAGACCAGGGAAACCCTGTGTATGTTATCTATCCAGACTTCCAAAAGGCTTTTGATAAGGTGCCTCACAGGAGGCTGCTGAGTAAGGTGAGGGCCCATGGTGTTCAAGGTGAGCTACTTGCATGGATTGGGGATTGGTTGTCTGACAGAAGACAGAGAGTAGGGATAAAGGTTCTTTTTCGGAATGACAGCAGGTGACAAGTGGGGTCCTGCAGGGTTCAGTGTTAGGGCTGCAGCTGTTCACTTTATATAAAAATGATCTGGGTGAAGAGAGTGGGGGCATTCTGGTGAAGTTTGCAGATGATACAAAGTTAGGAGGACAGGCAGGTAGTACTGAGGAGGTGGGGAGGCTGCAGAAAAATTTAGACAGTTTAGGAGAGTGGTCCAGAAAATGGCTGCTGAAATTCAAAGTGAGCAAGTGCAAGGTCTTGCACTTAGCAAAAAAGAACACAGGCATGGACTATTTTTTAAACAATGAGAAAATTCATAAAGCCAAGGTACAAAGGGACCTGGGAGTGCGAGTCCAGGATTGTCTAAAGGTTGATTTGCGGGTTGAGTCCGTGATTAAGAAAGCAAATGTAATGTTGTCATTTATCTCAAGAGGGTTGGAATATAAAAGCAGTGATGTGCTTCTGAGACTTTATAAAGCTCTAGTTAGGCCCCATTTAGAATACTGTGTTCAATTTTGGGCCCCACACCTCAGGAAGGACATACTGGCACTGGAGCGTGTCCAGTGGATATTCACACGGATGATCCCTGGAATGGTAGGCCTAACATATGAAGATCGGCTGAGGATCCTGGGATTGTATTCATTAGAGTTTAGAAGGTTGAGGGGAAATCTATTAGAAACTTACAAGATTATGTATGGCTTAGAAAAGGTAGATGCTGGGAAATTGTTTCTGTCAGGCGGGGAGACTACGACCTGTAGACACAGCCTTAAAATTAGAGGGGGTCAATTTAGAATGGAAATGAAGAGATGTGTCTTCAGCCAGAGATTGTGGAATTCATTGCCTCGGAGCGCAGTGGAGGCCAGGACATTGGATGTCATTAAGGCAGAGATTGATAAATTCTTGATGTCCCAAGGAATTAAGGGCTACGGGAAGAGTGCAGATAAGTGGAGCTGAAACGCCCAACAGCTATGATTAAATGGCAGAGTGGACTCGATGGGCCAAATGGCCTTGCTTCCACTCCTATGTCTTATGGTCTTTGATGTGTGGATGACAAATGCTGCTGGAACAGTTTGGACTGAGTGGTCTGCTGTGAGATGCAGCTTCTGGAGATATCTATTATCAAGGTGAGATATGAATAGTGTAGTGTGTCAACGCTATTATGGTCTTACATCTCTAGAATTCAAGACTGACTCCAACCAAGAGCAATAGCATCAAAATATGGTAAGAACCATACACAATATGAAGCAGATTTTAATTGCTCATAGCTACTGTCATCAGGGATGGTCATGTGGCTTTAAAATGACAGTGAGTCATCTGCTGTCCATTCATCCACTTGTATCAGATATGGAGCAGTCCAATCCCTTAAAAGAAATCTATGGTAGAAGTCATGAAAATGTTAAAGGGCACTCAAAAAAAAACTAATTTTATATTTATTGGGGCAATGGTAATTGTGCAAAAATAATGTTTTAATTTACCTTTATTTACCTCTTCTGCAGATTATGCAATCATATCTCTAAGCTTTCTTTTGAGGATACACAATGAACTATAAACTTCAGCCTTAAAAATATTACTTGTTTCATTTGAATTTTCTTTACACTTAAATCCTTTGAATGTCTGTGGAAGGATTTCACAATACAGCAATGTTCTGTTGTTGCACTGTGGTAGAAAATTAAAAGTGGTTAGAAAAAGAACAACCAAGCACTGAATCATGTATGGGCTAATACAGGGCAAGTGTGTGAGTATATCAGTTCAAAACTCATCAATATGAGCAGGTTTGGAAAGCTGATGTTGCAAGCTGCTGGGTACTTAACAGTTACTGTTGAAAGGAAAGATCACAATGCTGATAGGAGGACATGAATACACTCTTAAACCACAGATTTATGTCACCTTTCCAACGCATTGACTCAGCAAACTTTAACCTTTCATTACAAAGCATGATTCATAAATGTATTTTGAATACACCTGATTTAAAAGCCTGAAGGGTGTTCATGCTGGAACATGAGTCTGATGTCCCCGACAAGTAAACCATCTGCATTTAATGTGATGATTGCAACATGTGATATTTCTTCCAAATTATGTTCCCAAGCTTAAAAAGTAGAGTTTTATTTGATCCTGTCACTGAGGTGAATTGTTGCCAATTTTGTTTTTAAAAGTAATTTATAAATATTATTTCATGAATCTTGTGTGTCACCAGTAAGGCTAGCACTTCTGTCCTTCCCTGATTGCACTTAAGAAGGCGGTGGTGAGCTACATTCTTGAGCTGCTGTTGTCTCTAAATGGTAGTGAATGGCGGTGGTGTAAGTAAAGCTGTTAGGAAGTGAGTTCCAGGATTCTTTAATTGATGGAGGCTAAGCTCAGCCCCAGAACATCATTGCAGGGCTTCCTCAGGGCCATGTCTTAGCCCTAACATTTTCATTTACTCCACCAATTATGTTCCCTCCATCATTAGGCTGGAAGTAGGGATAGTTGCTGATAGTGTAATTATGTCCAGTATCATCTGTGATTCTTCAGAAACTGAAACCATCTGTGTCCATATGCAACAAGACTTGGATAAAAAGGCTTAGACATAGGCTAATAAGTTGCAAGATTCACTGAGGCATGATTCAACCAAGTGTGGCATGAAGGAGCCCTAGCAAAACTGCAATCAATGGATATCAGGGGCAAAATCTCCTCTGGTTGAAGCCATACCTGGCATATTGGAAGGTAGTTGTGATTGTTGGATGTCAGTCATCTCAGCTCCAGGACATCTCTGCCGGAGTTCCTCAGGGTTGTATTATAGACCCAACTGTCTTCAGCTGCTTCATCAATGACCTTCCCTCATCATAAGGTCAGAAGTGGACATATTTGCCGATGATTGCACAATGTTCAGCACCATTTGCAATTCCTTAAATACTGAAGCAGTCCATATTGAAATACAACAGACTCAGGCTTGGGCTGATAAGTGGCAGATAACATGTGCGCCACACAAATGCTAGGCAATGACCATCTCCAGTAAAGATAATCTAACCACTGTCCCTTGTCATTCAACGGTGTTACTTTCCATCAATCCCCCACTATCATCATCCTTGGGTTTACCACAGGACAGAAACTCAACTGGACTCAGCACATAAACACAGTGGATATAAGAGCAGGTCAGAGGTGAGTAACTAACCTTCTAACCCCCCAAAGCTGGCCAACATCTACAAGGCACAAGTTAGGAGTGTGATAGAATACTCCCCACTTTCCTGGATGAGTGCTGCTCCTACACACTCAAGAAGCTTGATACCATCAAGGACAAAGTGGAGAAAGTGAGGTCTGCAGATGCTGGAGATCAGAGCTGAAAATGTGTTGCTGGAAAAGCGCAGCAGGTCAGGCAGCATCCAGGGAACAGGAGAATCGACGTTTTGGGCATAAACCCTTCCTGAAGAAGGGCTTATGCCCGAAACGTCGATTCTCCTGTTCCCTGGATGCTGCCTGACCTGCTGCGCTTTTCCAGCAACACATTTTCAGCACCATCAAGGACAAAGCAGCCCACTTCATTGGCACCACATCCACAAACATTCACTCACTCCATCACTAACATTCATTAGCAGCAGAACTATACACAAGATGCACTACAGAAATTTACCAAGTATCCTCAGACAGTTCCTTCGAAACCCACAACCACTTCTATCTCAAAGAACAAGGGCAACAGATACATCGGAACACCATCACCTGCAAGTTCCCCTCCAAATCATTCACCATCCTGACTTGGAAATAAATCACCCTTCTTTCACTGTGGCCAGGTCAAAATCCTGGAATTCCCTCCCTAATGGCATTGTGGGTCAAGCCATAGCACCTGGACTTCAGCAGTTCAAGAAAGCAGCTCACCACCACCTTCTGAAGGGCAACAAAGAATGGGCAATAAATGCTGGCCAGCCAGCGATACTCATATTCCAACAGTGAATAAAATAACCATTTGTGGCAAGAAGTACCAGATGATATTGTTCCAGGGTGAGATAGTGTGTGACTTGGAGAGGAACTTGCAGATTGTATTGTTCTTATGCAATAGTTGTCCTTGTCTTTCTAGGTACTGGAGCTTGTAGGTTTGGAAGTTGCTGCAGAAGGAGCCTGTGTGAGTTGCTGCAGTGCCTCTTGTGTACCGCTCAGACTACTGCCATGGAGAGATGATAATGATGACTGGGATGTTTAACATATTTGAAGGGGTTCAAAGCAAATAGGCTTCTTTGACCTGGATAGTGGTCAAGCTCCCTGAGTGCATAGAGAATCATATTCATCCAGGCGAATGGGGAGTATTTCATCTCACTCCCTGACTTGTGCCTTGTAGATAATGGGTTTGGGATAAGTTACTCATTGCAGGATTCCTAGCCTCTGACCTTCTCCTGTAGTTATAGCATGTATATGGCTGGTCTGGTTCAGTTTTTGCTCAAATGTAACCTGCAGGATGTTAATAGGATTCAGGGATGGTATTGTAATTGAATAACAAAGGATGGTAGCTTGATTCTTTCTTCAAGAGTTCTGAAAATGAGTCATACCTGACTCGAATGTTTTTCTCTCTACAGATGCTGCCAGACCTGATAAGTTTTTCCAGTATTTTCTGTGTTTGCTTCAGATGTTTCCTTGTTGGATTTGATCATTGCTTAGCACTTGTGTGATGTGAATGTTACTTATTGATTATCAGCCTAAGACTTATATTGTCCAGGTCTTGCTGGACGTGTCCAGCTCTTGTTTTATGTTTGTAGAAGGATGAAGGGATTCGGAAAACAATTGTCCTCGTGGAACCCAGGCTGACCATCTATGAGCTGCTTAACATTACTGTCAACCGGTGGCACTATCAGAAACACCTTCCATCATTCAGTTGATGATTTCCAGGAGATAGGGCAATAAGTGTGTGGATTGGTTTTATGCTGATTTTTGTGGACATGGCGTTGCTGTGCAAATTTCCATGTTCTTGTGTAGATTTCAGTCCTGGAACAGCTTGGTTAGGGGCATGGCTAGTTCTGAAGCACAAGTCTTCAGCTCAAGCCTCAAGGTTTTGCAGCATCCAGTGTCTTCACTCATTTTTTGATATCGCATGGATCTATCAAATTGGCTGTCTGTGATGCTGGGTACCACCTCCCAAGATTAAAGATGGTTGCAAATATTTCAGCCTTGTCTTTTGCACTGATGACCTGGTTTCATCATCATTGATGATAGGAATATTTGTGAAACGGCCTCCTCTGCTTTTTGTTTAATCATCCACCTGCTTTCACGACTTGACACTGGAGGATTTCGGAGCTTTGATCTGATTCACTGGTTGTAGGATTGCTCAGCTCTGTTCATGGTGAATATAGATTATATAAAATTGCAAATATCATATGGGTTTACAGAGCATAATGCAATGAACTAACATGCAACTATATAATCTAGACAATCCGAATTTTAGCCGACACACAATCTTCTGAATCACAAAAGCAGACATCGACTTCAGCCAACTAATACCCTCCAACAGTTTATCGCATCAAACCATGTTGAAGTCAAGAAAAGTTGCTGGTGTGTGTGACACGATTAATAATCCTTAGTGTGCAATGTGTAGACAAACTAGGGCAAGTGACACCTAGTACTGTTCCTCCAAAATCTGCCAAAGGGGCAATGACTTGGAAACTCCTGGTGGTTGTTCTGCCAATGCAGGGCAGGGTTGGGTGGGATGCATGATTGCGCTAGCTGCAGTCAAAAAATTTCCATCCTATATCCTGTGAACAGGATCATTTGTACATTTTTGCCTGGTCAGCGGGACCTGTGAGGGCACTCGGGGTCTAAGTCCATTCTAGCCCAATCTGTCTTTCTTTAAATCCCTGATTCCTACCCCCTCTATCACTGCCCTCTCAAGTCCTAAGTAGCTAAAGGCACCATATTTTTCCTGTAAGTCTCTGGCTCCCACTCTCAAGGTTCCCCAGGGGAGACTGGTGAGCAAGGTTAGATTTCACGGAATACAGGGAAAACTAGCCAGTTGGATACAGAACTGGCTCAAAGGTAGAAGACAGTGGGTGGTGGTGGAGGGTTGTTTTTCAGACTGGAGGTCTGTGACCAGTGGAGTGCCACAAGGATCGGTGCTGGGTCCTTTACTTTTTGTCATTTAAATAAATGATTTAGATGCGAGTATAAGAGGTACAGTTAGTAAGTTTGCAGATGATACCAAAATTGGAGGTGTAGTGGACAGCGAAGAGGGTTACCTCAGATTACGACAGGATCTTGATCAGATAGGTCAATGGGCTGAGAAGTGGCAGATGGAGTTTAATTCAGATAAATACACGGTGCTGCATTTTGGGAAAGCTAATCTTAGCAGGACTTATACACTTAATGGTAAGGTCCTAGGGAGTGTTGCTCAACAAAGAGACCTTGGAGTGCAGGTTCACAGCTTCTTGAAAGTGGAGTCGCAAGCAGAGGATAATGAAGAAGGTGTTTGGTATGCTTTCGTTTATTGGTCAGAGTATTGAGTACAAGAGTTGGGAGGTCATGTTGTGGCTGTACAGGACATTGGTTAGGCCACTGTTGGAATATTGTGTGCAATTCTGGTCTCCTTCCTTTCGGAAAGATTTTGTGAAACTTGAAAGGGTTCAGAAAAGATTTACAAGGCTGTTGCCAGGGTTGGAGGATTTGAGCTATGGGGAAAGGCTGAACTGGCTGGGGCTGTTTTCCCTGGAGCATCTGAGGCTGAGGGGTGACCTTATAGAGGTTTACAAAATTATGAGGAGCATGGATAGGATAAATAGATAAATTTTCCCTGGGGTGAGGGAGTCCAGAACTAGAGGGCATAGGTTTAGGGGGAGAGGGGAAAGAGATAAAAGAGACCTAAGGGGCAACGTTTTCATGCAGAGGGTGGTACATGTATGGAATGAGCTGCCAGAGGAAGTGGTGGAGGCTGGTACAATTCCAACATTTAAGAGGCATTTGGATGGGTATATGAATAGGAAGGGTTTGGTGGGATATGGGTCAGGTGCTGGTAGGTGGGACTAGATTGGGTTGGGATATCTGGTCGGCATGGACAGGTTGGACCGAAGGGTCTGTTTCCATGGTGTACATCTCTATGACTCTATGGCATGGAATTCAAAGGCCCAGAATAAACAGATTGTAAGCCCAGCAGAACTGGATTCTGTCTGTGTTCCAAATCCCTCATTTTCTCACTCCCGGTGTTTGAAGTGCAATGTTAGTTTTTGATAAAATGTCCCACAGAAGACACATGTATATTTAGGCCTTCTAAGTACTAGCCAATGCTCTTTCAGATTTCCTTTTGATAAAACTTGATACCAGTTGAGGAGGAGTTTGACTAAACAGTGATTTAAATGATATGTTACGCAATTCTTCACATTGTTATTAAATAGTCTTTTATTTGTGTTATTCACTTTACAACAAAGGGTTGACCAATGTACATACATAGACACATCCAGGAATGAAACGCAGAATAGACATCTTTCAGAATGGAAGGACATACCCAGAAGGCTTGTGAATATCTATTACCACATTAACTGTAGCCAACAGAATAACAGACGGCAACAAAAATCATCACATATACTTAAACAAAACTAAGTCGCCAATATAATTGCAATAATACGTGTGTGTGAGTGTACAAGACTGTAATCTGCTTTTTCATCTCTCTTTTGTGCAATAATTCAAACACTCACCTCATTGTCACCAAAACTAAAGGCTGCTCAACCAGTTTGATTCTGGCCTCCTTGAGTGATGTGTCACATGTACAACTGCCCAGGAGGCATTCAAGATGATAGACAAGGCTCCGGCTGCAATTATCCAAGGTTTGTAAGGGCGATTCATTCTCCAGGTTTGGCAAGAAAAGCCATGTAGTAGTTCTGTATGTCTGTGATCTGATTGAGGGAGGCCTGAATGTGAACACTTCATTCTTACAGCATTTCATATGTACCATGGTGTAGTCATCAGGGTCTGCAGAGTATGCACACTCATGAATGAAAGAGCTGCTTCCACCGAAACTGGAGTGGTGGTTGCATACCATCAGCAGGATTAGTTCAATGATGCAATCCACAAAACACCGGAACGGTTCTATTCCACCCTTTCATGGCAGAAGGAGTGAGGACATGGAGTGGCTTGGGAGAAAATGATGTTTCTCAACCTTGTGCTGCCAAGACTGTGGGATTCTTTTGGCATTGATGACATTTCCTGTGCGTGGTTTACAGCCTTTCAGAACAGAGCCAGAGAACTCATTTGAAATGGGAGAATTGGAGGTGGAACTTTTAGATTCAACCCCCACTGTCATCCCTTGAATTGAAAGGCCAGCATAAACTGGATGGCTTTCTAACTGAACAAGGACATATTACAAACTGCTGGTTCTCTGCGTGTAAATTACGTTTCTACCTGCTTGGAATCCATACACTTTGGGATATTACTCCATTATAGTGTTGGACATCTTTTGCCCTGATCAGAGTTTCTTACTCCTGTTAGATTTTATTTGTAAATCGACATTGAAGTTCAAAATACAATACTGCAGGAAGGAAGCCAGGAAAGAAATCCCATGAGTCTGATCAATGCTGTAAACAATGATGCTTGAAAATCTATCAGCAAAATAAATTCCTTAGAAGAACCTGGCTAGAACACACCTTTTTAAAAAAAGGCTTTAAAATGAGACATACACAGGTTGTGAAGAATATTCTAAAATGCAAGTTTGTTTTCAGTATTCATTGAAGGGATGTGAGGATTGGCAGCCAGCCAAGCGTTCATTGCTCATCTCCAATTGCCCTGGAGAAGGAAGCAATGAGCTGCCTTCTTGAAACGCTGAAGTCTTTGTGATGTAGATGCACCCACAATGCTTTTGGAAGTGAGTTTTATGGTTTTGGCAGAGCAGCGATATAGTGGCTTGGAGGGTAGCTTGCTGGTGTTCCCATGTATCTGCTGCCCTTTGTCCTTCTCCAGGGTAGTGGTCATAGGTTTAAAAGGTTCTGCTGGAGTAGAACTTTTATTCTTTTGAATAGAATTTTCTGGTAATTATTAATGTCACTTAGACACTTTTTAGTTCAATGTGATCTATGAGTTCAACTGCAAGCATGAACCATGTCACCAAAGCATTACCAGAAACACAAGGCCCCACTGAAAAGTCTTCTCAAACAAACTCAACCTCATGTTGAATTAACTGTAATAAAATCTGTAATGAGACAAAATTACTTTCTATCTTCCTGCAGGCACTGGTGTAGTCAACGATATAGTAGTAGTAGCAGGGGTCCTTAGCTGAAATGATAGTACTCCAAACCTTCCTTCAACATCAGTGAATTCAAGTTTCCTTCAAATCCTCCACCTGTCAGGTCCTGCCAAAACAAGAAATGTCAGATCGCACAAGTCAAACCCAGCCCTGCGTCTCATCACACAATCAATGACATAAGTGCAAAGCTAATCCATCTTGAAACCTGGCAATGCATCAATATGCTGGAAGCTTTAACTCTATCCTCAGTTATTGAAAAATATACAGACTAGTATGAATCATCTTGAGAAGCCAAAGATTTGAGAGCAAGAACACTACTCTTTGACAAGTTTCCCACTGTGAGTGGGCAGCTGTAATTTAGGTTTGAATAGTTTGCTTTTCAGAAGAACTGTGAAAGCTCAAAAACAACAGAATAGCTGGCTGTTGTGAGCTTGGTTATAATTATACTCTTGATTTGAAGAATTCTATCACTAAACTGCCTCACTTTCATTCACTTGGGTGGTGGTTTACATCCATCTCAGTCAGTTAACAATATGTTCCCTTTAACTTTCAGGCTAATCCTTTAATTCCTCTTCATTTTAATATGTGCTTACTGAGGATTTTATCACCTCAGCAGCTGCATCAGTCCTTCTCTCTATAATGTAATTGTCCCGTAGAGAGCTATAAGCCCATTGCCATTCAGTCCAGTGGAAGCTCTTAACATCCTTTGTGAAATGAATCACAGAGTTGTTACAGTGCTAGAGAAAGCCATTCTACCTAACGTCCTTGTCAGCTCGCTCAGCCATCTGACTAAGTGCCAATTTCCTGTTACTTCCCTGCAACCCTACTTATTGTTTCTATTTAAATAATTATCCTCTTAAATGCCTCAAATGAACCTGCCTCCACACAATACCAGGCAGTGCATTCCCGATCCTAACTTTTCACTGTGTGAAAACAGTTTTTTTTTAGATTAGATTAGATTACTTACAGTGTGGAAACAGGCCCTTCGGCCCAACAAGTCCACACCGCCCCGCCGAAGCGCAACCCACCCATACCCCTACATTTACCCCTTACCTAACACTACGGGCAATTTAGCATGGCCAATTCACCTGACCTGCACATCTTTTTTTGGATTGTGGGAGGAAACCTGAGCACCCGGAGGAAACCCACGTGGACACGGGTAGAACATGCAAACTCCACACAGTCAGTCGCCTGAGGCGGGAATTGAACCCGGGTCTCTGGCATTGTGAGGCAGCAGTGCTAACCACTGTGCCACCGTGCCACCCACGACACCTCCCATTTGCTTCTTTTGCAAAACACTTCAGTACGACACCGTCTGATTCCTAATCTGTTTCTGAGTGGAAACACTTTCTTCCTATCTACTCGGTCCAGGTCCCTCATAATTTTAAAATCTTCTATCAAATCTCCTTCTAATCTTCACTACCTAATTACTTCAATTTGTTTCTCATAACTGAAGTTTCCCATCCCTAGAACTGTTCTTGTAAACAATTTTGCATTCTCGCCAATCCTTCCTTCACTGTGGTGCCCAGAATTGCAGAAAATACTCTAGTTGAGGTCTAGCCAGTGTTAAATCTTAAGAGTATTCAATGCTCCTATTACTGAAGCCTGGAATACTGTGTGCTTTATTGACCGTACTCTCCACCTGTTCTGCCACTTTTAATGACTTACGCATGTACACAGCTCTCTTTCTGCTCCAGCACACCCTTTAGAATGGTACACTTTATGTTATACTGTATCCATTTTTTGTATTGAGGTGTGTCACCTAATATTTCTCTGAATTGAACTTCATCTGCCACTTATCTGCTCACTCCATCACCTTGTCAATATCCTTCTAGATATTCTACAATTTCCACCTCAAAGTTTACAATTTCTCCATGTATTGTGTCATTCTCAAACGGTCATTCTCAAACTGTGAAATAGTTCCCTGCACACCAAGATCTATAGCATACATTTCAGGAAATGCAAAGAACCCAATACTGAACCCTGAATTCCTTCAGCCTGAAAAAATATCAATTAAACATTATTCTGTTTCCTATCACTGTCAATTATTGTCATTTCTTAATTTATATAAATGATTCGGATGTGAATATAGGAGGTATGGTTAATGAGTTTGCAGCTGATGTAGTGGATGTGGCTACAAAGAGGGTTATCTCAGAGTACAGTGGGATCTTGATCAGATGGGCCAATGGGCTGATGAGTGGCAGATGGAGTTTAGTTTAGATAAATGTGAGGTGCTGCATTTTCGAAAGGCAGAACAGGGCAGGACTTATACATGGTAAGGTCCTGGGGAATGTTGTTGAACAGAGACCTTGGAATGGAGGTTCATAATTCCTTGAAAATGGAGTCGCAGGTGGATAGGATACTGAAGAAGGTATTTGGCATGCTTTCCTTTATTGGTCAGCTGACAATTGACTATTATAGAAAATTCTGGAAGAAAATTTAGTCTTCAAAATTTTGGATTTTACAAGCACAGAACTCTTATTGGCCTGTTTGACTAATGTTTGTGACATTGGGCCCCAGAGCAATGCACAACGCATCACAATATTGTGATCTCTTTAAAACAGTGGCTGTTTCTTTATTTGTATTATTTAATCCATCTATTTTATTAATGTAATATTTTGTGCTCTTAAATGAAACCCACAGGGAATGACGTGACAGATACCTGTTTTTATTCCTGTTATATTAATGATCTAGAGAGGATGGTACAGTAGCTTGAGGTTTCAGCCAACTGCAGACATTTCTAAAGTTAACACTGAAACTCAAATAAAAAAAATCTATGTCAAGACAGGCAGTTAGTTAAAATATGAGACACTTCGTTTTGGAACTGGTGGTTTATATGAGGCCTTGAATAGCTCTGACTCAGTGCCCTAGATTTGGGCCTGTTTAAAGTTCATGCTTTGTGAGAGAAAAGGCATCTGAAGTTAAACCATGTGCAATTCAATTCATTTGCCTGCAAATCCATACAAAGAAAACTTAGCTCTCTATTAAATCGCTACGGTCGTTTCTATCACTTTGTCCTGTTCTACTGCCCAGGAGCTCTGACAGTAATTAAATTTACAATTATGCTCATGTATTCCTGTTGTAGGAAACTCTTAAGTTGTGAGAAATCCAATCGAGTTTGAAAGGGTGTGGCAGAAGCTCATATGACTACCTTCAATATGTAACTTCTCTTTCATCTTAGAAACTACTGACGAGTTGAAGTGGCTCTCTATCAAATTAAATTACAGAATACGCTAAGTTATTAACAAGGGAAAATGCATTATAGCAATTGCGTCCTGGTAGGCTTTAATGTGATACCAAGGATTGCCATATTCAATTTGGAACAATGTGTTACAACAGTGCCTCCTTCAATCTGAGCATTGACTTTTGAATCCAGTTAACGAAAGCAATGAATTTTCTAATTTTGTGTCAGAGCATTCTGTCTTTTTTCATAAAGTCTGATCAGATTATTTTACTTCTGCTGGGGTTTCTACACCTGCTATCACGGATGTCATGTTAGTGCAGACTTAACTGATGGTGGGAGGGGACAGAATCAGAAAGCGCAAGAGTTCAAGCTGGTCACAGGGCAATGCTCCGAGCATGTAAGACACAGAACTACCGTTTCAAACACTTGACTGCTGAAGTCAGTCCAATTCACACTCAAGCTGCAGCAGGAAAGTTGAAAAGAGAAAATAGGGCAATCTATTTTCCTGAGATGCTGAGTCATTTGTTGCAGCTTGTTTTCCTATTTCAGATTTCCAACATCCAGTTTCACTTCATTCTGATTTACATAAATTAAGTTTTAAAAGCATGCTGCAGGCTGTCACAAATAAAACACTTGCTAATCCAGGAAGGTGAGCTCTGGAAAATATTGTGCAATATACAGTGTGTTAATGCAGTCCACAATCTACATGGAAGACAGCTGTGAAAAACTCTGATATTATGAGTAAAAGGCTCCTGTGAATTACATGTGTCTTTTTAGGTGAATGTGTTAGAACAAGAAAAACAATCTGATTAAAATAAGCAATGCCAATGACCTTCATTTGACATCAGTGCAAAGCCCAATTGGATTCCACCTCCCAGTTATTGAAAAGCCTTCCAAAAAATGCACTCTCACATATTTTAATGATGGATTTTATTAGTCAGATGGGTTCAATATGACTAAACCAACAGATTCTATTCCATATACTAAATATTTAAAGTTGGTTGAAAGTTGCATCTTAATTTCCAAACTAAACAAAAATATGGGTCATTTACAAAAAGCAGAATTTCAAACAGATTGAGGTCTTTCAGAGTCCATTGTGGTTGGCCCTTCTATTTGGATTTTTTTCTTGCCAAATTATGCCAAGATATAGAGTTTAAAAGCTCAACATATTTCTTTGTCACTGTTGCTGTGTGGATTGTATCCCCTTTGTGATAGATTTAAAAGCCGTGAACTCATTTTGTTTGTAATCTAGTAAGTACAGGCCCTAGTACTGCTGGTATGATATGCAGATGTCCCATTCCCGCTGACATAGTATCGCAGTATAGCAAATCTGAAATGTTCTTAATGGAGGCTCTACTTGGTTGTTTCACTGTCTTTAAGATCACAAGCCAAAGGAGCAGAATTAGGCCATTTGGCCCATTGAGTAGGCTCTGCCATTTGATCATGGTTGATATGTTTCTCAACCCCATTCTCCTGCCTTTTCCCATAACTCTTGATCCCCTTACCAATCAAGAACCTCTTAGATATACTTTTGGCCTCCACAGACTTCTGTGGAAAAGAGATCTACAGATTAACAACTCTCTGGCTGAAGAAATTCCTCCTGATCTCAGTTCTAAAGGGTCATCTCTTTGCTCTGAACTTTGCCCTTGGGTCCTAGTCTCCCCTACCAGTGGGAAAATCTTCTCCATGTCCACTCTACCCAGACTTGTCAGCTTTCTGTAAATTTCTATCATAACTCCCTTCATTTTTCTCTCAGTCCTGTTTTAAAGATTTAAAATGGAAGCTCATTTGTACAATGTGCCCCCTCTCACATCCTTCAATCCCTCTGCTATATGCTATTGCAAGTTTTATTGTTATCATTCAATTATCTTGTATTTCATACTCTTTCTAATTTTGGTGCTGACACAATAGGAGTTGGCCTTTCATTTAAGCTCCTCAGTTTTAAAAAAGTCTCCAGAATGGTGGCAACAATTGAAGGAGGCCATTTGGTCTTTCATGTTCATGCTGGCTCCTTGTAAGAGAAACTCAGCTAGCCCCACTGCTCTCCCTTTACCCTGTAGCTCTGCAAATCCTTTTTGTTAAGATAATTATCCAGTTCCTTTTGGAAAGCCCTGATTGATTGAATGTACCACCAAAACCCCTCTTTTGCAGAGAATAATAGATTCAGTCGCAAGCTGGAGGAAAATGCATTTCATCACGCCCTCTCTGGTTTTTTAAAATCAGTGATTCTTCTGCCAATGTAAATTGACATTTCCTATCTCTACTTCTGTTTGAACATCATTGTCGTATTTCTGGTCCTTCATACATATATTATAAACAATAACAGAAACCCAACTCTACTGGTAGTGGGATGCTGTAAACAGTCACTATTTTGTACACATTATGCTGAGTTTATTGTCAAAACCTGTGGTCCTGTCCATGGCTAGAAAGCTGGGGGAAAAAACCCCACCCTGGCCATTTTCACTCGATGCAATGCGATGACAGTCGGTTGTAAAGTGTCTGTTGTCGGAGGGTTTGCCTCACTTCCAAGTCCTATAAGAGGCAACAGGCCAACTGGAGAGTTGCTAGCTCTTCAATCCGGAGGAAGTGAGGACTGCAGATGCTGATGATCAGAGTTGAGAGTGTGGTGCTGGAAAAGCACAGCAGGTCAGGCAGCATCCGAGGAGCAGGAGAATTGACGTTTCGCGCAAAAGCCCTTCATCAGGAATGAGGCCTGATTCTCCTGTTCCTTAGATGCTGCCTGACCTGCTGTGCTTTTCCAGCACCACACTCTCGAGTTCTTCAATCCTAACAGCACCAGGTCGAGTTAAGGACTGCAGGTGGACCAGGGCAGCAGACTTGGTGGGCTGATTCAGCCACTGAATAAGCCCCATGGGTCACAAACAGTTCGATCAGAGGAACAACATCCAGAAGGAAGTCACTATCTTTTATTAGCTTAAAGTTGCAGTTTAAGTGCCCATTAATTGGTCATTTATCTTCTGAGCATGACCTCGACCATCCCTCCTTCAGTTGGGTTCATTATTTATCCAAACATAAGCTTATCAGGTTCCTGCTATAAGCTTCTCTTTGCAAGTTATAACTCGCTCCTCACCCATGTAACCCTGGTACATGCAATGCTGTTACATATACATCAAAGATTACACAATAATTCTGAAGGATTATTAATCAAACTCAGTTCTTGGCTTCTGAAGAACTGTCACGAGTGACCCTAATTCACATATTTTCCCAAACATTGTAAAACTTAATTGAATAAAATTTCACTCTAAGAGAGAAGTGTTAGAAGATATACTGTTAATTTACCCATGAATTACAGGATAATTCCTTTCCATAATGTCATCATCTTGGAGTGTTTGTAAATAAGCAACAAGATTTAACATACCTTTCTCAGACATTTGTTGCTCTTTTGTAAGATTTTCTGTCCCTCTGAGGAAGATTTCAACTGTTCGAAGGTGAATAGCTGTGAAATTCATTTATCTAATTTCGAGAATGTTAACCCCTTTATTTGAGGGTGAATTTACACTGATGCAAAATTCCTTCAGTCAATGCAAACATAATCTGACTCTGACCAAACAGAAGTGAGCCAAGAATCCCTGGAGCAATCTGCTTCACTTTGCAGAACCTTTTCGTGCTTACAATCTAATTTACACTCTGTGTACAGTCATAGAGCCATAGAGATTTACAGCACGGAAACAGACTCTTCGGTCCACTCGTCCATACCGACCAGATATCTCAACCCAATCTAGTCCCACCTGCCAGCACCTAGCCCATATCCCTCCAAACCCTTCCTGTTCAGGTAACCATCAGATGCCTTTTAAATGTCAATTGTACCAGCCTCCACCATTTCCTCTGGCAGCTCATTCCATACACATACCACCCTCTTGCGTGAAAACGTTGCCCCTTAGGTCTCTTTTATATCTTCCTCTCTCACCCAAAAGCTATGCCCTCTAGTTCTGGACTACCCCACCCCAGGGAAAAAGACTTTGTCTATTTATCTTATCCATGATCCTCATGATTTTGTAAACTTCCATGAGGTCACCCCTCAGCCTTCGATGCTCCAGGGAAAACAACCCTAACCTATTCAATCTCTCCCTATAGCTCAAATCCTCCACATCTGGCAACATCCTTGTAAATCTTTTCTGAACCCTTTCAAGTTTCACAACATGCTTCCGATAAGAAGGAGACCAGAATTGCACGCAATATTCCAATGTCCTGTACAGCCGCAACATGATCTCCCAACTCCTGTACTCAATACTCTGACCAATAAAGGAAAGCATACCAAACACCTTCTTCACTATCCTATCTACCTGTGATGCCACTTTCAAGAAGCTATGAACCTGCACTCCAAGGTCGCTTTGTTCAGCAACACTCCCTAGGACCTTACCATTAAGTCCATGAGTTCTAACCTTGCTAATCAGTTTCCCATGGGGAACCTTGTCGAACGCCTTACTGAAATCCATATAGATCACATCTACTGCTCTACCCTCATCAATCTTCTTTGTTACTTCTTCAAAAAAACTCAATCAAGTTTGTGAGACACGATTTCCCACATACAAAGCCACGTTGACTGTCCCTAATCAGTCCCTGCCTTTCCAAATACATGTACATCATGTCCCTCAGGATTCCCTCCAACAACTTGCCCACCACCGAGGTCAGGCTCACCAGTTTATAGTTCCCTGGCTTGTCTTTACCGCCCTTCTTAAACTGTGGCACAACGTTTGCCAACCTCCAGTCATCCGGCAACTCACATTTGACTATCGATGATACAAATATCTCAGTAAGAGGCCCAGCAATCACTTCTCTAGCTTCCCACGGAGTTCTCGGGTACACCTGATCAGGTCCTGGGGATTTATATACCTTTACTCGTTTCAAGACATCCAGCACTTCCTCCTCTGTACATTTTGCAAGATGTCACCATCTATTTCCCTACAGACTATATCTTCCATATCCTTTTCCACAGTAAATACTGATGCAAAATATTCATTTAGTATCTCCCCCATTTTCTGTGGCTCCACACAAAGGCCGCCTTGCTGACCTTTGAGGGGCCCTATTCTCTCCCTAGTTACCCTTTTGTCCTTAATATATTTGTAAAAACCCTTTAGATTTTCCTTAATTCTATTTGCCAGAGCTAGCTCATGTCCCCTTTTTGCCCTCTTGATTTCGCTCTTATGTATACTCCTACTTCCGTTATACTCTTCTATCCTGTCTATACGTGACATACGCTTCCTTCTTTTTTTTAACCAAACCCTCAATTTCTTTAGTCATCCAGCATTCCCTATATCTACCAGCCTTTCCTTTCACCCTAACAGGAAAATACTTTCTCTGGATTCTTGTTATCTCATTTCTGAAGGCTTCCCATTTTCCAGCCTTCACTTGCGAACATCTGCCTCCAATCAGCTTTTGAAAGTTTAGATTAGATTAGATTACTTACAGTGTAGAAACAGGCCCTTCGGCCCAACAAGTCCACACCGCCCCGCCGAAGCGCAACCCACACATACCCCTACATTTACCCCTTACCTAACACTACGGGCAATTTAGCATGGCCAATTCGCCTGACCTGCACATCTTTGGACTGTGGGAGGAAACCGGAGCACCCGGAGGAAACCCACGCAGACACGGGGAGAACGTGCAAACCCTACACAGTCAGTCGCCTGAGGCAGGAATTGAACCCGGGTCTCTGGCGCTGTGAGGCAGCAGTGCTAACCACTGTGCCACCGTGCCGCCCACCTTCTTGCCTAATAACATAAAAATTGGCCTTTCTCCAATTTAGGACTTCAACTTTTAGATCTGGTCTATCTTTTTCCATCACTATTTTAAAACTAATAGAATTATGGTCGCTGGCCCCAAAGTGCTCCCCCACTGACACCTCAATCACCTTCCCTGCCTTATTTCCCAAGAATAGGTCAAGTTTTGCATTTTCTCTAGTTGGTGCATCAACATACTGAATCAGAAAGTTTTCCTGTACACGCTTAACAAATTCCTCTCCATCTAAACCTTTAATACTATGGCAGTCTCAGTCTATGTTTGGAAAGCTAAAATCCCTTACCATAACTACCCTATTATTCTTACAGATAGCTAAGATCTCCTTACAAGTTTGTTTCTCAATTTCCCTCTGACTATTGGGGGGTCTATAATACAATCCCAACAAGGTGATCATCCCTTTCTTATTTCTCAGTTCCACCCAAATAACTTCCCTGGATGTATTTCTGGGAATATCCTCCCCCAGCACAGCTGTAATGCTATCCCTTATCAAAAATGCCACTCCCCCTCCTCTCTTACCTCCCTTTCTATCCTTCCTGTAGCATACGTAACCGGGAACATTAAGCTGCCAGTCCTGTCCATCCCTGAACCATGTTTCTGTAATTGCTATGACATATGTGGGCGGCACGGTGGCCCAGTGGTTAGCACTGCTGCCTCACAGCGCCTGTAGACCCGGGTTCAATTCCCGACTCAGGCGACTGACTGTGTGGAGTTTGCACATTCTCCCCGTGTCTGCGTGGGTTTTCTCCGGGTGCTCCGGTTTCCTCCCACAGTCCAAAAGATGTGCGGGTCAGGTGAATTGGCCATGCTAAATTGCCCGTAGTGTTAGGTTAAAGGGGTAAAGGTAGGGGTATGGGTGGGTTGCGCTTCGGCGGGTCGGTGTGGACTTGTTGGGCCGAAGGGCCTGTTTCCACACTGTAAGTAATCTAATCCCAGTCCCATGTTCCTAACCATGCCCTAAGTTCATCTGCCTTCCGTTAGGCCACTTGCATTGAAATAAATGCCGTTTAATTTATCAGACTACCTTGTTCTCTGTTTTGTCCCTGCCTGCCCTGACTGTTCAACTCACCTTTGTTCTTCGTCTCAGACTATATCAGTCTCAGATTGATCTCTTTCCTCACTATCTCGCTCCTCAACCATGCATTCATCTGCTCTATCCCCCTGTTCCTGCCCTCACTAGCTCACAGCGCCAGGAGTAATTCAGATATTACTACTCTTGACAATCTCCTTTTTAAATTCCTGCCTAACTCTCTTCAGAATCTCAACCTTTTCCCTTCCTATGTCATTGATTAAGGTGCTGAAGCTTATTATTTTCTAAGCTGCAGAATCTCTGCTGTTGTCAAATATGACAAGAAATGTGAAGAAAAAATGTGAACAATCGTGGAGAAACTATTAGAAAATATTATTAAGACTAATTCAAACTAATTAGGCAGAATCAAAATGGTTTTGTGAAAGGGACATCACAGTTTTCCAATTTGTTGCTTGAAGGAGTAACGTGCTGTGTTTAAAGGAATAAATGCCGATGGAATTCGTGCAGTTAAATTTCCAGAAGACCCTTGAAAAGATACCACATGAAAGGTTATTGCAGAAAATAAAAGCTCATGGTGTTAGAGGTAACATATTAGCATGGATAGGAAATTGGCTGGCTCACAGGAAACAGCAAGTAGGTATAAATGAGTCCTTTCCTGGTTGGCAATATTTAATGAGTGGTATGCCACAGAAATCATGACTGGGGTGTTAGCATTTTACAATTTAAGTGAATTTTTGATTTGGATGAAGGAACCTAAAATATGGTTGCTAAATTTGCTGATGGCACATAGGTAATAAAGTAAGTTGGAAGACAACATACAGCGACTACAAAGGGATAGATAGGTTAAGTGAATGGACAAAGCTCTGACAAATGAAGTGAAACAATGAAATTGTTCATTTTGACAGGAAGGATTAAAAAGAAGCGTTTTATCTAAATGGTGGGAGATTGCAGAGCTCTGAGATGAAGAGGGATTAGTTTGAGCAATTAATTGCAAAAATGTAATTCTGCAGATATACCAAGTAATTAGGATAACTAAGAGAACATTATTGTTTATTGTGAGGGGAATTGAATACAAAAGTAGGGAAGTTCTGTTTCAGTTATACAAGTCATTGGTGAGACTATTTAGAGTACTAGGCTCATTAAATAGGGCAGAATGTTAGTAAATTGGAAGCAGTTCAGACAAGGTTATCAGACTAAAATTGAAATGGCAGGTTGTCTTATGAGGATCAGTTGAACAGGTTAGTATTTTATCCATGAAGTTCAGGAGAATAGGAGGTGGTTGATTGAAACACTTAAGATGTGTTTAAGGGTCCTGAGAGAGTATATTCAGAAAGAATGTTTTTAGGAGAATCTAGAAGTAATCTGGTACAATTAATGCTGTTAAAGTACTATCAAACTTATACTGTCAAACTAATTGTTTTTGCAGTAAATTTCAAGCTGCATTCACCTTAAAAGACCTCGTCGATCAGAAATATATTTACTGTGATTACTGAGACCACCCAGATTAAGGAGTGTGAACTGAAAAATACAAAGTCCCTTTTTCCTTGCCCATGCAAATCGAACTATGCTAGTAGGAAAACAGTAATCATACTTGCGCAATCTAAATAATCTCACTGGCCTTTTTATTTATAATGACCTCTTAGCTGTGTGTGAGAATGAATGTGCAGCTGCTGGACTTCTTACCCAAATAAGAGTGTAGTTTTTGTATTTTGAATTCACTGCTGATGTATATTCAACTAATTCTCTAAACATATGAACATATAAATCAGGAGCAGGAGTAGGTCGTAGAGTCCCTTGAGCCTGTTCCCCAGTCAATAACATCATGGATGATCTAATTGTTGCTTTGCCTTCACTTCCTTGCCTTCCCACAAAATCCTTATCTGAATACTTTTATGCACAAGCTGACACATTTAATACATGATTTCTGTTTATTTTTAGCTGAGTTCAAACCATTTTCTGAAGTTCACCATATCTAGTAAAACCAGAAAGGAATTTCTTTTTCAGACTGAAATTAGTTCCATTGTTGATCGATCAATCACTAACCGATTGGCAAGTTATACTTAGGGGAAAAAAACACTTCTTTCCTCCTTCCCTAAGGTATAGGCTCACAGAGAATATGAAATCATTTCTAATGAAGTAGGTACTTATCATCACCTTCTCATAAACAGTATTGGATAAGATCAATCCAATCCCAACCTGAGGTCAGCAGAGAGTAGGACAGACCGTGACTGAGAGTAACTGTCATTGGGCCTGCTGGTCTTGAGCAGGTCAGGAGAAGGAGGCAAAGCTGGGGATTTCCCGGATACACAGGAACATAAGAAACAGGAACAGTAATAGCCCATTCTGCTTCTTGAGCTTGCTCCACTATTCAATGAGATCATGGCTAATCTCTTACCTCAATTCCATGTTCCTCCACTATTGTTTAGTACCTTTATACTACTCAGGCTGGTGCACATAGCAATAATGCCATGTGGGGCACTCTGTACATATATTTGTTTAAGCTACAGATGGCACAAGTTTTATCTATTAATTCTTGATTTGAGATGAAGATTGATTAAGTGCCATCAGTACCAACTTGCTCAGCATTGAGGATCCTCGAGTAAATTCTGTCTTCATTTGGGTGGCACAGTGGCTTAGTGGTTAGCAGTGCCGCCTCACAGTGCCAGGGACCTGGATTCAATTCCATCCTCAGGCAACTTACTGTGTGGAGTTTGCACATTCTCCCCCCGTCTGTGTGGGTTTCTTCCGGGTGCTCCAGTTTCCTCCCACAGTCCAAAGATGTGCAGGTTAGGTGGCTCGGCCATGCTAAATTGCCCATAGTGTCCAGGGATGTGCAGGCTAGATGGATTAGCCATAGTAAATGCAGGGTTACAGGGATAAGGTAGAAGGGAGTGTCTGGGTGAGATGCTCATTGGAGGGTCAGCGTGAATTCAATGGGCCAAATGGCTTACTTCCACGCTGTAGGGATTCTATGATTTGCTCCCAGGAAGGAGCATTGTTTGACAGGAGTATGATAATAGAGTTAGCATCAACACTGCTCGAGTTGACTGAGGCTCCTCATTGAGGACTCAGCGTTTCAAAACAAAACCGAAAATCTACATTTTGGCATTCTGTGGACACTTCTCTCTGCTAAGAATGCCTTGGAAATGCTGCTACCCAAATAAATTCTTACAGGAGGGTTAATCCGTAAATGACAATAACTGGAAATGTGAATTTTTCAAGAAAACACTGAGATTATTTTGCTGGACTTAATTAAATGTAAGAATTCGTTTCCTGCAGATTTCAATAATTCGAATTCACAACAGGGTTTAATTGAAAAAGGTGGCTGCATCATTCACACACTGTAAAAAGGAAGATCATGGAGTGGGTGCAAGTACAGCTGAAATTCACACTGTGCTGAATTGGCAATTTCAGCTGCAAGGGAGAGACAGCTATAACAGGCTTGCTGCTACTAACATTAGTTACAATGGGTTTAGATCAGAGAGTTAGTTACAATGGATTAGAGCCCTGTCAGGGCGTTGTCTGTCCAGTAGTGTGAAGATTGCTGGACACGACAAAACAAAAACTTCTTGAATGCTAAAATAAACTGGTATTACTGCCATGTGGCAAAAGGTCAGAGTTATAGATTTAGAAATTAATGTTAATGATATTAATAAAAAAGAATGCTTAGCATGTTGGCATAATTCTCTGTTTGGATTAAAATTCCTATTGATACTACAGACAAAATTTAAATATGTTAAGTATTCCTGCACTAATCAGTAATGAATGTGTTTGTATTTATGTTCCCTAAATGTTCTTCATTTTCAGTTTATTTTTCAGAAGTTTAAATGCAATCCACTCAGGTTTCTGGCTCTGAAATGTGACTCTTGTGAGTTTAGGTGATCCGACCCTGAATGCCCGGTAATTTTAGGTTGATGCTGGAGAGCGTAGACAGGGATGAAAATTGGTGTTGGATGGCTTTGTTATGTCTGACCAGCGTAATCGCTCTCAGATGACTGTGGTGGGGGTGTTTTGCAGTTTTACCTTCTCGACACTGGCCTACAATGCAGCATCTGGTCGGTTGCCTTGATGTGTTGTAATAAAACTTACAGTGGTTGCTCGTGGGCAGCATAAATCAGTGAGTGCAGGCCACTGATCTAGATGTCACATATAGTATATAGTGCAGAAATCACAGGGACTTAGTGCTTTACAAGGCAGCAGTAATTTGACCAAACGGTTTTCTGAAACACTTTTCATAATGTTTTTTATAATTGAGAATGAATTGAAGGCTCTGATCTGAACCCAAAACTGAATCGCATTCATAAACTGGAGAACCTTGACAGTAGTAAGGCTGATATCTGAACTCTCAAAGCTTCTGAGCACCCTGCAACACTGCGTAATTATGTTGGGCTTTATAATGTATCAAAAAGGTTATTGACTGCTTTTCAAAGAGAGACTGAATCATAAAAATGGGCTTTTCTTTCTATCTCTCCAAGCTGTTTCAGCACAGGAGCAAATCAGTTAATCCTACTCCCCATCCTTCCCTTGCAGCTCTGAAAAGTTCTTCTCTTCAGGTGTTTATTCAATTTTCCCGTGAAAGTCACAAACGCGTTTTTGTCTTTCACACTCTTAGTGTATGTCAGATCCTAGACATGTGCTGCTTAAAGTTTAACCTCATGTCGCCATTGGTTGTTTGAACATTGACCTTTTATTGGTAAAAACTGAAAGAGCTGTGGATGCCAGAAATCAGAAACAAAACCAGGAATTGCTGGACAAGCTCAGCAGGTTTGGCAGCATCTGTGGAGAGTCAGAGTTAATGTTTCAGGACCTGTGACCCTGTGACAAGTGGGAAGGGCGGCACGGTGACTCAGTGGTTGGCACTGCTGCCTCATGGTGCCAGGGACCCTGATTTGATTCCTGCATTGGGTGACTGTGTGGAACCCACTCTGTGTCTGCGTGGGGTTCCCTGGGCACTCCAGTGTCCTACCACAATCTAAAAATGTGCAGGTTAGATGAATTGGTCATGTTAAACTGCCCATAGTGTGAGGTGCATTAGCCAGAGGGAAATGGGTCTGGGTGGGCTACACTTCAGAGGGTCGGTGTGGACTTGTTGGGCCAAATGGCCTGTTTTCACACTGTAGATAACCTAATCTAATCTAGGAAAATGTTGGCATATATGCAGAAGATAGGGTGGGGGGAGGGAGAAAGGAGTAAATGATAAATGGGGACAGAGCCATGTGTGTAATAGCAGACTGTGTGATAACAAGGTCTGGTGCATGGGGTTGGGGTAAGGACATGGGAGAGCTCAAGCCCTGAAGTTATTGATCTCTATTGAGTCCAGAAAACTGCAGACTCCCCAAGTGGAAAATGAGGTGTTGTTCTTCCAGCTTGGGCTGATCTTCGCTGGAGCACGTCAGCGAGCCTGGCCAGGGAACAGGGAGGTTTGTTGAAGTGACAGGCAACTGGAAGCTCAGGGTCTTTTTTGAAGGCAGAATGTAGGTTTTCTGCAAAGTCCATGCTTCGTTTCTCCAGTGTAGAGGAGACCACATTGTGAGCAGCGAATGCAGTAGGCAAGATTGTGAGAAATATAGCTAAAGTGCTGCTTCACCTGGAAGGTATGTTTGGGGGAGGAGGGAGGAGGTAAAGGGGCAGGTGGCCCACCTTCTGCGGTTGCAGGAGAAGGTGCCACGGGAATGTGGGGGGATGGGGGGAGTGATGGGGGAGTGATGGAGGACCAGGGTGTCCTGGGGAACAGTTCCTGCAGAAGATGGACAAGGGAGGGGAGGGTAATATGGAGGAAATAATGGCTGATGATCTTCTCATGTGGATGCTGGTGGGAGTGTTAAGTAAGGTCTGGGGGAATCCTATCACTGTTGCAGGACGGAAGAGAGGGGGTGAAGGTGGAAGTGCAGAAGGTGTGTTGGACCTGGTTTTTGGCCCTGTCGACAGTGGAGCTGGGGAATTCTTGGCTGAGGAAGAAGGTGGTCGTTTCAGAGGCTCCTTTGTTGAAGTTGGTCTCATCAAAACAGATGCAATGGAGCTGGAGGAACTAAGACAATGGAATAGAGTCTTTACTACAAGGTGTGAGGATGTATAGTCAAGGTAATCCTTTGTCTGTTCAACTGTTCTGCTCTCTCTTTGGGCTCCATCATCATCTATTGTTAACTCCTTAACCCCTCCTCCCACTCTATCTTCTGCATGTAAATCAACATTTTACCAGCTACCATCAGTTCTGAAGAAGGGTCACTCAACCTGAAATGTTAACTCTGATTTCTCTCCTCAGATGCTGCCATACCTGCTGAACAATTCCTGTTTTTGTTTGGTGTCATTTGGCTTTTGACTTTTTCGCCAATAGGAGCATTTTCTCCTTACCTACAGTGCCATTACAATATGAAAGCAGAAATGATAACTGAACAATGTAGAATAAGGAAAGAAATTCCACCTACGTGTTATGATTCGAACCAGTGATTACAAAAATGTAGCACCTTAGCTATATTAAACTAATGACCTCCCTTTCAGATCCACATCATTTATAAATATGAGCCAGCCTTCACTGCACATTCTGCTTACAATAAGCTTTTCCTCTTGAGCTTTTGCATGTGAAAGCAAAACACTATAGGATCCTTAACACAGTAAAACACTTCAGGCAATTCCACCAAGAACCAAACTGTATCATTTTTACAACAGTGCAAAAAATCTAACAATCTACAACCCGTATCCAGTGAGACTTTTGCTGGAGATATCTAACTTTAGAACGATCCAATACTTAAATTAAGGTGCAAAATATAATAATGTGCAGCATATGGTACTCTTTTATTAGGATATAGTGCTGCAAAGTTTACGAATATGCTTAATGTTTAACTACTCCACCCTGAAAGGATTCAATTGTTTATTAATGTTGCAAAGTATTCTGTGGTCTGACAGTTCTGTGTGCCAATTTCTCCAAACTTCACTTATTTCCTCGTGAAAACTGTAAACTAATGATCCCTGTCATTGATTCCCCAACCATACGAAATGGTCTTTCCAAAGGCACTTCACCATTTTAAAAGTCTTTAAATTAAATCTTCTCTTGGCCTTCCCTGCAATAATGAAATTTTCCACCAAAGCACTGCAGCATGGAAGCTTGCATGTAAAAGCAATGCAAGCTACTTTGGTGAAAGGAAAGTTGGTGTATATACTGTAAAGAAGAGTTACTTTTTCCTTCAATTACAACACCAATTTGCTACCACTTGTTTAATGCTTTAATTTATTTTATGTAAAACCAGTGCCCCAAAGTGATTCACAGGAGTGGTGTTAGATACAATTTAAGGCCAGGCCATATAAGAATAGATGAGGAAAGATTGTTTGATACACTGATATTCTTATTTGAGATTTGCAAAGGTTTTATTTTAAAGCTACAGTATGGTGCAAATGCAAATATTCACCTTTCCTTTCTGGGTCCTTTCCCTGGCCAGATATCATCTCCCAAAGGGCAGAACTCAGCTTTTTTATTGTATTCTGAAACTCACCACCAAATTAACCAGACTGCTAATTTACAAATTATTATAGACAATGTCCTTCGAGGCAGTGTGAAACAACTCTGATTTTTCTAATTTTATGAAATCAAACTCCAATTTATCAAATCATCCATTAACCAACTAACAATTCAAACATACTGAAAAGCTCAGTTCTTACATATCTTTAGATCAACCAATTTGCAAACCATTAACAAAAGCGAAGGAAGGGTAGGAGAAATGGAGAGGACTAAATTAAAACAAAGATGGAGGGGGAAGAATTCAGACTTCTTTTAATTAATGAAATTAACTAACGAAAGAACTAAAAAGTTACATGTAACAAATTAACAAAAAGCAAAAAGGGGTGGACAAAGGGAGGAGTAAATGAAAATTGTGGTGGATGGGGAGGTAATCATCCACTTGGCATTTCTGGCTGAAAATTCCTGTAAATGCTTCAATCATACCTTTTGCACTGCTGGGCTGGTTTACTCCATTATTGAGATTAGGGATGTTTGTGGAGCTTCCTCCTCCAGTGAGTTGTTTAATTATCCACTATCATTCATAACTGTACGCGGCAGAACTGCAGAGCTTATATCTGATCCGTTGGTTGTGAGATTGCTTAGCTCTGTCTATCACTTGCTACTTTTACTATTTGGCATGCAAGTAATCCTGTTTGGTTGCTTTACCAGGTTGACACCTCATTTTAGCCTGGTGCTGTGCCTGGCATGCCCTCCTCCATTCTCCATTGGACCAGGATTGATCCCCTGGCTTGATGATAATATGCCAGATCATAAGGTTGCAAACTCTAATGAAGTACAGTTCTGCTGCTATTGATGGCCCACAGCACTTCATGGATGCTTAGACTTGAGTTGCTAGATCTGATCGAAGTCTGTCCCATTCAGCACAGTGATAGTGCCACAAAAATGATGCAGGGTACTCTCAATGTGAAGATGTGACTTTGTCACCACAAGGACTGTGCAGTGATCATTCACACCAATACTGTTTTGGACAGATGCATCTGCAGCTTGCAGATTGGTAAGGATATGTTTTTCCTTCTTGTTGGTTCCCTCACTAGCTGTTACAGAGCCACTCTGGCAGTTTCTGTCCTTTAGGATTCGACCTGCTCAATCAGTAGTGCTGCTGTGAACCACTCTTGGTGGTGGATATTACAATCCAACACCCAGAGTACATTTTGTGGTCTTCCTTCTCCAAGAGTTGTTCTATACAGAAGAATACTGATTCATCAGCTGAGTGAGGTTAATACATGTAATCAGAAGGAGGTTTCCTTACCCAAGTTTAACCTGACGCCATGAGACGTCATGGGGTCTGCAGTCAATGTCGAGGTCTCCCAGGGCAACTCCCTCCTGACTGTATACCACTGTGCTGCCACCTCTGCCTGATCTATCCTGCTGGTGAGACAGGACATATCGAGGAATGGTGACAGTGATGTATGGGACATTGTCTGTAAGGTATGATTTCAGGAGTATGACTATGTCAGATTGTTGCTTGACTAGTCTGAGAGACAGCTCTTTTAAATGCATATAAAATGAAAATACATCATCGTCCCTTCACTGTTGCAAGGTCAAATCCTAAAATTCTCTACTTAATGGCATTAAACATCAACATATTGCATGTGGACTGCAGCAGTTTAGGAAGGCAGCTCACAACCATTTTCTCGAGGGCAACTAGGGATGGGCATCAGTTGCCGGCAAGCCAGAGATGCCACACCCCACAAGTGAATGTAAAAAAAAAAGGCAAGATAACATTCTCTGGGCCTTGCTGTGCCCACCACTCAAAACGTTGCAAGAACTCAAACTCATGATATTTTAAATCAAGCTGGAGCAAGTGGGACTTGTACCCAGGCTTCTTATCCCAGAGGTATGACCACTATCACTGTGCCAAAAGAATTCTAAAGTCAACATAGTTGTATTACACTCATTAGAGAGAGATGACTGGTAGTGGTTGAGGGTCACTGTGCCTCAGGTGAGGGGAGAGGTTGAGAAGAAGAGCCTTTCATGACAACCTCAACCATTGCAGGAATTGAACCCACACTGTTGCCAATACTCTATACTACAAACCAGCTATCCATCCAATTGAGCTAACTAACGCCCTCCAAGCTCAACTCTTAAGATATTTCCTAATCAATCTGCTCTGAAGCAGTTAGGACTTGAACCTGGGCCACTACCTCAGTGCCACCACAGCCCTCAAGCTCAACTCTTAAGAACAAACTTTGGACGAGCGTCTCTTGCTTTCAATCAATTCTGGAGCTGATCTGTTTGAGTCTTAAAGGAACCTACATTTTTACCTGCTTGAAGAGACAGATCCTAAGGAGCAACGTCAAGGAAAGAGAAGTCAAGAATCAGGAAGCTTTAGGGAGGGAATTCCAAAGATCAAAGTCTAGAAAACAGAAGTGAAAATTGAGATAGTTTTGGAGAAACACAAATCTCAGGTGGTTTATGGGACTGGAGGAGGACACCGTGATTAAGGAGAAAGGTACATAGTTCAGGGAGGAATTTGAAGACAAGAATGAGAATTTTAAAAATCAAAGTGTTCCTGGACTGTGGTCGATGCAGGTCAGCTACATCATTAGCAGTAAAACGTCAAAAATGCGATAGAAATATTAAGCAATCCTACTCATTTATATTTCTTTGGCAGAACTAATTCCATTTTGCTAAGTCTAAACCACCAAACATCCTTACTGCAGATTCAATCACTAGCTCCCAAACTACACATCTGTTTGGGAGGTTGTGGAACAGCTTGCACCTATTTTTTAATAAAGAATTGAGTGATTGGTAGATTTCTGGACAATGTTGAAGCTTATTCCATCAGGAAACATTCATTTTTCCAGTCCAGCTTGAAAATGTGTGAAGATATGGGAGAGGTGCCTCATGAAAGAAGTTGCAATCTTTAATGGTCAACACATTGAAGAGCAGAACAGAGCTGACAGAATTCTCTGCTGATGCTGGTAATGGTAGACCCTCTTAAATCAAGGGACAGCATTTATGAAACCCTTAATCGGGGAAACACAAAATATGGTTTTGGAACAGGAATAAAGAGTACTGGGATAATGGAAGATTCTTGGTAGTGTAGATGAGCAGAGAGATCTTGGTGTCCATGTACATAGACCCCTGAAAGTTGTCACCCACGTTGATCGGATTGTTAAGAAGGCATATGGTGTGTTAGGTTTTATTGGGAGATGGATTGAGTTTCAGAACCATGAGCTCATGTTGCAGTTGTACAAAACTGGAGTATTGCGTACAGTTCTGGTCACCACATTATAGGAAGGATGTGAAAGCTTTGGAAAGGGTTCAGAGGAGATTTACTAGGATGGTGACTGGTATGGAGGGAAGGTCTTATAGGGAAAGTCTGAGGGACTTGAGGCTGTTTTTGTTCGAGAGAAGAAGGTTGAAAGGTAACTTTACGGAGACATACAAGATAATCAGCGGGTTAGAATGGGTGGACAGTGCGAGCCTTTTTCCTGGGATGGTGATGGCTAGCACGAGGGGACATAGCTTTAAATTGAGGTGTGATAGATATAGGACAGATGTCAGAGGTAGTTTCTTTACTCAGAGAGTAGTAGAGGCGTGGAATGCACTGCCTGTAACAGTAGTAGACTCGCCAACTTTAAGGTCATTTAAATGGTCATTGGATAAACATATGGATGAAAATGGAATAGTGCAGGTTAGATGGGCTTCAGATTGGTTCCACAGGCTGGCACAACATTGGGGGCCGAAGGGTCTGTACTGTGCTGTAATGTTCTATGTTTTATGGTTGGAGGCAAAGCACACGTGAAAAGTGGACGTACGTCCCCAGGTGTAGAGTGAGTGTATGTGTGTCTGTGGGTATATGTACGATTGTGTGTGTGATGCATTATCATTATGGGTCACCACAGCAGTTAAAGTAGACTGCCTTTGGGAACATGTGTCAGACAACCCTTTTAAGGATTGATTTCACATGCTAACTAAAACATAATGAACTAATATAAAAAGAATCACTTACACAGGATGTGACTGTAACACTCACTCATAGCTCTTACCCTTCCCAAATTTAAAAAAAAATTGTTTTAAAAAAAGATTGCATCCCTTGAAATTAAACAGAACGGTTTTTCTCTGATCAAATAAAAGCAAGATATACGAGGGAAGGAAAAGCAGTCAGACAGTGAAATGCTCTGGGTGTTAGTTGCCGTGGAGATGCCTGCACCACCTGCAGCTGAAGGAATCTCAAGGTGGCACTAGATCTCCTGCAGCTGAACACGGCAAGAAATATTTTGGCTTCATTGAAACTTAAGTACCTGGGCAGGCACCAGTTAGACAATGTCCACTTTCTCTGAAACAAGAGCTAAACAATGTGACAGCTGAAACTGAAAATCATGCAAGTTTGCAATGATGTCTTTACAAATTAATCTGTCCGTAATTTGCATGCTGCAAATTTTATTAAGATTCCAGAAGTTCCGAGTCTTTTTATTTGATCAAAATACTCCTTTAATTAATCACAGTGACTGACAGAAGTTACTGGTAATGTTATCACATTGGTCATAAATGAGTTTTTTAAAAAAAACTGTTCCATCTGTGATAGCATGTTTCCCGTTTCATTTTTATTTGTTACACCTTTCTCACACTTTCCTCTCATTTACAATGCAAGATCAATTCTATATTTCTGGAATGTAAAGAAAGTTTGCCCAAGTATGAATTGTAGTGTGATGATTGAGTTCTACGTGTTCACATACCCCATGGGCTGGGTCAGATGGGTACAGGTATTTGGGTTTTAAGTACATGCTATGGCTCTCTGCAATTATAGTAAAAATGGCCACTATTAAAACATTTTTTTAACAGCAGAATTGTTACCAAAGGTTTGCAAACTTTCAGGAAAGGTAGCTCCTTGCCTTTTTCCTGGATTGACACTTAAACCAAAGGAGAGAATATTGCCAGTGTGCTGGAAAGCCATAGGCATGACACCAGGATAGATACTTGAGTAATTTTGCAGCAATTTCAATGCTCCTATTCCTACTGGTTTTCCTACTATGTACTAGACAATGAGTTCTCCTTTGAGAATCATAGAATTGTACAGTATAAAAGAGGCCCTTTGGCCCATCATGTCTGTACTGCCAAAAATATGCTACTACCTACACTAGTCCCTCTTTCCTGCACGAGGACTACAGCTGTGAATGTTCAGACACTTCAAGTGCTCATCCAAGTACTTATAAAAATATTGAGGTTTGCCGGCTCATCTACCCTCCCAGGCAATATATTGCAGACCCCCACCACCCTCTGGCTGAAAATCTATTTTCCTAAAATCCCCTCTCAATCCTCCTGCCTTTCACTTTAAAATTATGCCCCCTTATTTTTGACCCTTCATCTAAAGGGAACAGCTGCTTTCTATTCACCCACTCCATGCCCCTTATAATCTTATACACCTCAAAAAGGTCCCCCCCCCAACCCCCTCTGCTCTAAAGAAACCATCCCCAGCTTATCCAGTTCTTCATAGCTAAACTGCTTCAACCCATAACATCCTGGTGAATTTTCTTTGCACTCCCTCCAGTGCAACCACACCCTCCTGTAGTGTAGTGATCAGAACTGCACACAGTACTCCAGCTGAGGCCTAACCAAAGTTCTGTACAGCTCCAAGATGACCTCCCTACTTTTAAATCTATGTCACAACTGATAAAGGCAATGTCCAGTATGTCATCCTAACCATCTTATTAACCTGCGTGGTCACTTTCAGGGATCTGTGGGCAAGCATCCTAAAATCCCACTCTTTGTCTGAGCTTTCTAGTATCCTGCCATTCACTGAGTACTTCCTTGTCTTGTTCCTTCTTCCTCAGACTTATGAATTGAATTTATTGTCATGTGTACCGAGGCACAGTGAAAAATTTTGTCTTCCGAGCAATACAGGCAGATCACAGAGATAAGTAGTATCGATAGTAAATAGTAGGTAAACAACAGCAAAAACAAAAACACAGGTACAGGCAAATGTTAAGAATTTGCGAGCCCATTGAGTATTCTAACAAAAGTAGAGTAGAAGCTGTTGTGAAACCGGCTGGTGCGTGTATTCAGGCTTCTGTACCTTCTCCCCGATGGTAGAGGTTGTAGACTTATCTGGGTTAAGTTCCATCTGCCACTGATCTGCCCATCTTATCAATCCTCCTGTAACCTAAGACTTTCTGCATCACTGTCAATGATCCAGCCAAGAATCATGTCATCCTCAAACTTACTCATCTTCCTCCCACACTCTCATCTACATCATTTATGAATATCACAAGCAATAGGAGACCCAGCAGTGAGTGGAGAATTAGTGAGGGAATTGCAGATGCTATGTTGGAAACTTACAGAACAGGGTTAAGGAAGGATACTTTCTGGTGTGTCCTTGGCATTTACAGGCCTCACACTATTAGCAGGAATTCCAAACATTGTTGTGTCCATTTCTTTCTTCAATGGACCGAATCTGGCATCCTTAATAAAATGTATCTTATTTAACAAAATGAATGCAATAAATTCTTGAGAAGTAAAGAAAGAACAAAATGCTGGAAAAACTCAGCAGGTCTTGCTACATTTGTGGATGTAGATCTAGAGTCACACTGGAATGGATGTGTTAGCGATGATTCTCTCCCCCCACATGCTGCCAGAATTGCTGAGATTCTCCAGCACATTTTTTAAAATTCCGCATCTCCGCTATCTGCTTTATTTACTTTAATTAAATTCTTCAGAAGATTCTGCAGTCTGAAGATTTTAATTGCATCTCTTTCTTGGTAGGCATGAAAGAATCTAATAACCCTCTGAAAGCTAGCTGAAGAAAGCAGCATGTGCTTGTGCATTTCAAATCAGCAAAATAGTGAGGTGTTAATTAAGTACTGATTTTGATGCACTGAAGACTGTAAATTGAAACAGGTTGCTAATGAACATCTAAATTATTTAGTCATTTAGAAGACAGGAGCATTAACTCTGAAATTTAGCATCAAATTTATCCCACATAGATTCTAGCTGACATCAAATTCAAATCCAAATTAAATTTAAACATCATTACTTGTCAGCCCAAATCCCTAACACTAAACTTTTTTCACAACTCTGACACAGGGCAAAATTGTACAGGATCGACACTGGGTGTTTTAGCACTGTAAAGAGCTGGTAACCTATTCATTCTTAAATTGCCCTCTGTCAGCCAAATTTTCACTGCTCCAGTCTTGACAAAGTGAACTCATGCTGGACATACAGGTGGTTTGCAGCATTAAACATGAGATCCAGTGAGGGCATCTCCAAGAACGGGTCTGGGTGAAAGTGGGTGAAAGCTGAGTTTTAAAAGTCAATCATCTATTTGTGTTGGGGAGCATGATTGGATTCCATGAGCTCACATCTCATAAGGAGACACTTGAATGCAAGCGAGGGGCAAGCTCACCAAAGTCAGAGATTTCATAATTGGAATCAGATGGCCATTTCTTGTTGGAATTAAAGACCCTGATCTCCTGTGTTGTGGCAATGATGAGTGGATTGTTGTTATGCTTGAAAGTCAATACATATTTCTTCTTGGGCCTTTTGATTCTGGCTTTATCAGAAATGAACAGCATAGCATAGCATCCTCTAGGGAACATGGCTGAAGGAGGAAAAAGTGAGGACTGCAGATGCTGGAGATCAGAGTTGAGAGTGTGGAGCTGGAAAAGCATAGCAGGTCAGGCAGCATCCGAGAAGCAGGAGAGTCGATGTTTCAGGCCCAAGCCCTTCATCAGGAAGGTTGGGGGAGTCAGGCCCAAGGAGGCTGAGAGATTAATTTGGGGGGTGGTGATGCTGGGGGAAAGGTAGCTTGGAAGGCAATAGGTAGATGAAAGTGGGGAATGATGGTGATAGGTCAGAGTGGAGGGTGGAGTGGATAGGTGGGATGGAAGATGGACAGGTAGGACAGTTCAAGAGGGCGGCACCCAGTTGGAGGGTTCGATCTAGGATAAGGTGGGTGGAAGGGAGGTGAGGAAACTGATGAAATCGACACTGATGCGGTGTGGTTGGAGGGTCCCAAGGTGGATGATGAGGCGTTCCTCCTCTAGGCATTGAGTGGCTTGGATTTGGAAGTGGAGGAGGCTCATAACTTGCACGTCCTTGGTGGAGTGGGAGGGGGAATTGGAGTGGTCAGCCACAGAGAGGTTGGGTTGTTGGGTGCGTGTGTCTCGGAAATGTTCCCTGAACCGTTCCACAAGTTGGCGTCCTGTCTCCTCAATGGAGAGGAGACCGAGTAATGTGAGGAGAAGACAGGACATGCCCCTGTTTTAAGGTACGAGCTGCCATATGTAAGGTTTTACAGGTCCAGCCTTTGTATATCAGTGAAAGAAAAGGTGAATGGGAGAATGTTGGGGAGATGAGTGAGTGAGTAAACAGGTAGAGGGACAAGGTGGCATTTGGGAGAGTGGACAGTGGGATTGTTATTTGGATCAGGTCAGCTGACAGGTTAGTCAGAAAGGTAGTCGAGTCAGGAGAGTAGTTGGGTAGTTGGGAAGAGTTATCAGGAGAAGTTAGGTGGTTAGGCAAATAGACAGTTAAGTTCAGGTTAGGTGTAATCGGGTTGGGGTTAGTTGAAGGGTCAGGGGGTTGATTGGTGGGGGCTCAGTCATGGAATTACTCAGAGGTTAGACTAGGGCTTGATATTGTTGTGCTTGATATTTCCTGGATAAGTCCAGGTAAGTACTGGGGAGGTTTCTAAAGTCTCCGGCTCTAGCTCAGGGTAAGAGATATTCATGCAGTGTCCTGTTCATTGATAGTTAAATTTTCCATTTAATTCTGATAAACATCTCATATCAGGATTTCCACAAGGGCCCGAAGTGCAGCTGAACAGGCTGGGACCTTTTTTTATTAGGGCGTAGGAGGTAAAAGAGGGGACCTTTATAGAAGTTATAAAATAATAAGGGGTATAGAGAGAGTTAATGGTAGTTGGCCTTTCCCTAGGATGGGGAATTTCAAGACTAGGGGGCACATTGTAAGATGAGAGGAGAGAGTTTTAAAAAAGACATGAGGGGCACATGTTTTACACAGAGAGATGTTTGCCTGTGGAATAAACCTCTTGAAGAAGTGGTAGATGTGGGTAAAATTACAATGTTCAGATAACATTTGGTTAAGTACATGAATAGAAAAGGTTTGGAGGGATTTGGGCTGGGGGAGTCAGGTGGGACTAGTTTAGTTTGGGATTATGTTCGGTGTGGATTGGTTGGATCGAAGGGTCTGTTTCCGTGCTGTATGACGCAGTGTCCCTTCTCTGATGATCTGGATATTGGAACATTTGACCTATTGCTTTTATGAAACATCGAGGAGGGATTTTCCAATGGTGATTTACTTGGCTGTATATTTCACTTGAACTGGTTGGCTTTCTCAGAGCTTGGGAAACTGCTTAGCAAAATGGTGCTGAGTATAACCAGCAATGTCGGTGAATCTGAACTTGTCACAGATGGACCTTAGTAAATGCTGTCTTATTGTTGCTGGTCTGTCTGCATTGCCAGTACTGTTATTGATTGCTAATTGACCTCTGAAGTTGCCTAGCAAGCCATGCAATTGTACTAATTACTAAAACTACTGCATCAGGTCAAGAATGTGGGCCATCACCACCTTTGCAAATGATTTGATCATTGCCGGTCACTTCCTGAGGGGAAAATATATATTGACTTGCTCATCCCAAAGAATCAGCCTGATTTCACTAAGATTTGGCTCCTGTAAGTTAGCAATAAATGTTTGCTTTCTCTTAAAGCTTCATTTTTTTTTTAGTACTCACTCATATTATTTATTTTATTCAAAGAGCTCATCCCTTTCTCACACCAAACTTTACAATAATCATCTGTTAAGATCAGGCTGCCTCTTGGCAGGAGCAGGGGATGTTCATGCCAGTGAGTAATAAGTAAAACACTAAGTTCTGTGCTTATGTTAGCTGTGCTTATTGTACATGTCCCACTGGTGTAGTGTGCGATGTGAACCAAAGATACAATTTACAAGCATGTGCCTGTACTTTGTCCAAAAGACAACTACTGAAGATTATCCAGGAAGGGAACTAGATGAGTTTCAGTAGCAAATGAATGGATTTTTGGAATCAGGCTGTTAATTTACTGCTGGCATTTTTAGCAGTTTTACAGTGGTTATAATCCTCATTAAAAAGTTACTGGAGCACACAGAGCCAAAAGCAATGTTCATTTTCTAAGTTGACATTGGATTTAAACTGTTTTAAAAAAAACCTGACAGAACCATCTTCAAAATCCATTGTACCACCATCTTGGATTTTGTTCACTTTTGGTATAGTTGATCTTATGATTGCTCCTTTTAAAACAAAATATGAAAACAAGTGGATATCTATTACTTACCAGTTTCACACAAATGATGAAAGGGGGCTTGGCATCTGTAAAATGGAAAATGGGAATTTTTGGCTTTGGTTTGTCCTGGAAGAAACAAGAATGTATGTCAGCACACCGTTGGGATTATGTTACCAAAACGTTGACATACTGAAGAATGTGTTATATTCAGACTGGTGAATCATCAACATTGGACCTTTCTTGTTTGAACTGCTTGCAGAAATGATGGTATGGTAAGTTATTTCATGAATGATTTCTAAGAGAATCTGAATGGAGGTAGAAAGTTATGTGTGTACATGCGCACGCATGTGTATTTGATGAATCTAATTTTATTTCTATTATTGCTTAAATCTTGGATGCTGAAATAAAAATTAACTATTTTAGTTTTAAGAGAATGGTATTCTATAACTTTAAACACTGCCATTCCATCATTATTCTTGTTAGTCTGACATTCTTACACAGCTTTTTAGAAGATGGTGACAGGTTCTCTGCCTATATATGGATTCATGTTGTTGTGATATTCTGTAGAATGCCAAGCAATAAGGAGCTTTAAATCTAATGCTTACAAACTCTTGATTTAGCTCACACTTTGCACGTGGGGCACCAAATAGACTATCTAATGATATGGCAATTCCTAATTTTGAATGTATCCACACAGAAAATTCACAATTGTGGAGATGCATTCTGGATGAATAAAAAGGCAAAATACTGTATGAAGTAAATTTGGCAATATTTGATAAGCTATTGGATAAAACAAGGGAATGTGTAAAATAAGATCATTTCAATCATTCCAAGATGCATAATGTTGACTTTAGAGAAAACCTATGATGAGTGTAACCCAGTTAAATACAATTTTGTCCAAATTTTACTTATTTGTGCCAGGTACCAGTGTTTTCCTTTACAGATATCTGATATCATGGAATAATAAAGCTTCAGTTACCATTCCTATCACTTCCTTTACAGGGAGTACTCTGTCATCAAGAAGCACTTTATCAAGTGGCCAGCCTGTGACCCAGAAACACTTAACCAACTGACCATCAGTTCAGACATGAATTTTAATCAGCATTTCCACTGTGCAGGTCCAACTCTAAAGGTACAGGTACAGATGAAGAATGTGCAGGAATACATTCATTTTTCAACTGCAATGTCAGAACAAACTTGTCACTGACGCTGTAATTATCATATAAATTGAATCTGAATCAGGAATCAAGGACACTGGAGTGAAGTTAAGTGAGGTACCCTGAAGAGAGTTTAGTCAAGCCCATTCAAGTCAAAGTTTAGTGTTGGTATGAATCTCAAGCCCCTTTGCACTGGCATTAAATTTTGACAAAAAGCTTAAAATATAAGCAATTCTGGCATTCAAAGTGTTAAACATGTGGGCGCCAGTTATGGTACCAATTTGTGCTATGAGCTATCAGTTTAGCTAAGTGTCAATTATATCATTATCTGTTTATCATTAATCTTTATTGTTTTTATAACCCCTCTGAGCTAAGTACATCGTGAAACGTCTTTTACAAGATGTCACCACACCCCTCTCATCTATCCAGTTAATCAAGATTAAACTATCATTATCCACAGCACCAACAAAATGAACACTGCAGTGTAATTACAAAGCATTAATCGTTCAGAATAAATAGTTTTGACAATAAGGTGGAACAGACAGTGGTAATGTCATTGGACTAGTAATTTAGTGAGTTGGACTAAGTCCAGAGATATGGATTCAAGTCCTACCATGGTAGCTGGGGAAATTTAAAAACAGCTATTTAATAAAATGCAAGCCTCATTAATAATAAAAATGAAATAATGAGTTGTGGTTAAAATGACTTAGTTCACAAGCGTCTTTCGCAGAAGAAATTTGCTTTCTTTACCTGGTCTGGCCTACATGTGACTCCAGGCCCATAATAATGTTTTTGACTCTGATACTGTCTGCTTATACACCATCATATATTCATGGGCAATTATGAATGGGCATTAAATTCTGGCACTGTCAAAATGCCAGCCAAGAACAGATAAAAAAACTGTTCAAATTATGGTTTAAAAATGTGAAATTCCTTGAGTATTACAATACTCATGAAAGATGACTGTATTCCTTCAGGATCTCACAACAACAGGCTCAGTGGAAAATAATTTTCTGTAGATTTTCGGGCAATTACACGTTATGGTGCTTTTAATAAACAGTATGTTTTCCTTTATTCGTGTGTGGGCCATGAATACCAGCAGATTATAGGGGACAAAACTGAGGAAAAGGTGGAGAGCTGCATGCGGAGGGTTTTGTCTACCCAATGGCCTCAATCACAATCCAAACGGGATTAGGGACTCAGTCTATGGGGAATGCAACTATGCTCTCACACAGTGGATCATGGGAAAATGGCAGAAAAACAAACTGTGCATTAGTATTTTGTGTTTGGTACAGAGGAACAGGAGGGATGTGGGCACAGGAGTTCTTTGCTGTAATGTATCATCATTGGAGCATCGTAAAACAGTATTTAAAAGACGTTTTCTTACCTTTGACTCTTGGTAAGTGTAGGAACCCTTTGTTATCTTACTTTGATCCACATCACAAAAAGATACAACCTGTAGAAAGTGGAACCTGTAGTTAGCATTATTTATTTATTAACAAGGTTCAGTGTTTCAAATGGTTATGGATAATCTTCACTAGCAGATTTTGAACTATTTAGGACGAGTTCTCATCTTCTTCGAATTTTCAGTGGAGACAATACTAATACACAATCACTGCAGCTAACAAGCAGAAAAGGCATCCAAATGCATACATAATGTGTTACACACATTAAAACATTAACTGGAAACCTAGCTGCAATGGCAACCATCAAAAAGTCTTTTTGTGGTCTTTCTGATGGTGCATAGACTGAAATGTAACAAGAATACACTGAATAGATCTGTTGATAATCTGGGAGAATATCTTCATCCCAAGTCACAGAGTCATAGAAGGTATAGTATGGAAACAGACTCTTCGGTCCAACTCGTCCATACTGACTAGACATCCCAACACAATCTAGTGCCACCTGCCAGCACTGGCCCATATCCCTCCAAACCCTTCCTATTCATATACATCCAAATGCTTCTTAAATGTTGCAATTGTACCAGCCTCCACCACTTCCTCTGGCAGCTCATTCCATATACGTACCACCCTCTGCGTGAAAAAGTTGCCCCTTAGGTCCCTTTTATATCTTTCCCCTCTCACCCTAAACCTATGCCCTCTAATTCTGGACTGCCCCATCCCAGGGAAAAGACTTTGCCTATTTATCCTATCCTTGCCCCTCATAATTTTGTAAACCTCTATAAGGTCACACCTCAGCCTCCGACACTCTAGGAAAAACAGCCCCAGCCTGTTCAGCCTCTCCCCATAGCTCAAATCCTCCAGCCCTGGCTACATCCTTGTAAATCTTTTCTGAACCCTTTCAAGTTTCACAACATCAGTCCAATAGGAAGGAGACCAGAATTGCACGCAATGTCCTGTACAGCCGCAACATCACCTCCCAACTCCCCTACTCGATACTCTGACTGATAAAGGAAAGCATACCAAATGCCTTCTTCACTATCCTATCTACCTGCGACTCCATTTTCAAGGAGCTATGAACCTACACTCCAAGGTCTCTTTGTTCAGCAACATTCTCTAGGACCTTACCATTAAGTGTATAAGTTCTGCTAAGATTTGCTTTCCCAAAATGCAGCACCTCGCATTTATCTGAATCAAACTCCATCTGCCACCTCTCAGCCCATTGGCCCATTTGATCAAGATCCTGTTGTAATCTGAGGTAACTTCTTTGCTGTCCACTACACCTCCAATTTTGGTGTCATCTGCAAACTTACTAACTGTACCTCTTATGCTCGTATCCAAATCATTTATGTAAATGACAAAAAGTAGAGGACCCAGCACCGATCCTTGTGGCACTCTACTGGTCACAGGCCTCCAGTCTGAAAAACAACCCTCAACCAACACTCTCTGTCTTCCACCTTTGTTCTATATCCAAATGGCTAGTTCTCCCTGTATTCCATGAGATCTAACCTTGCTAATTAGTCTCCCATGGGGAACCTTGTTGATCGCCTTACTAAAGTCCATATAGATCACACCTACTGCTCTACCGTCATCAATCCTCTTTGTTACTTCTTCAAAAAACTCAATCAAGTTTGTGAGACATGATTTCCCACGCACAAAGCCATGTCGACTATCCCAAATCCGTCCTTGCCTTTCCAAATACATGTACATCCTGTCCCTCAAGTCGAGAAAATGTGGACTTCTGCAGTTCCTTTCATCAGCTCAGATTACCCCTTTACATCCAATCATTTTTTCAAACAGGAGAGAATGTTGTTGTATTGTAGGAAATGCAGCAATTTCCATAAAGCAAACTTTTCAATATTAATTTTCATCTGATAGAATGTAGTTCCATATTTGTAAAATTAATTGTTCAGGGCCAGAGAAGTTATTCAGAAGTAATATGCATAATTCAAACACACTAATAATAGTAAAAGGATAGAGTACGGCTATAAGGAACAAGCAAAGTAAGCTGTTCACTGAATCAAAGGGTATGGCGGAGGTACTAAATGAGTCTTTACCAAATTAGAAAACAATGACAATGGCCCAGTTAAAAATGTGAGTGTAACCACCTGATATACCCCATTCTTTGAAGATTTGTCAGCCATGTGAACCCCAGTCTTCAGGACATTCAAAGTGGTATCCCTCTGAGACCTGTTTCTTTTAATGTATCAGAAGTGGCAGAATGGATCACTTGCCAGAACAAATCCCTAAAGACTGGAGTTCTCATGGCTGGTAAATCTTCCACAAAGAATGGGGTATACTGGGTAGACATGAGTAATAGGAGAAAGAGAGAACTGCAGATACTGGAGATCAGAGTTGAAAAGTGTGACACTGGAAAAGCACAGCAGGTCAGGCAGCATCCAAAGAGCAGGAGAATCGATGTTTTGGGTATAAGCCTCTCATCAGGTAGGAATTCTGAGGAAATTACTGATTTGGCTGAACACATTCATATTAATATAGTCAACTCAAGCAAACCCTATCTTCGGCCCTGTGGAGTTGGGCAATGGGATGGCTGGGGTCCCAGGGAACATCCACTGCCCTGGGAATAATAATTTTCATTGTCACAGCATGTCTGTGTTATTTTATATTTAGCCTTTTTAAGTGTATGACAGTCACAACAATGAAGAAAATGACTGTGGAAGACTGGTCCAAAATGATACATTTTACCAGAGGAACAAATTACTAATAGAAGAGAAAAAAGAAAATGACCAGCTCATCAAAGGGCAAGAGGACGATTATAGATGTGACACTGTCGTAAGACTACTTGAAGACTAATAATTTTACTTCAACTTTTGGGAATTTGTTGTGGACTCTTCGTTAACAATGTCCCTATGGCCATAATCTGACCTAGAGCCAAAGTGGGGGACTGTGGGAGCTGCCTATTTTTAAGAGACACAGAGTGGCCGAATTTTACCTCAAAAAAAAGCAATGGTGCCTTTCAGAAGGGAATTATTCCAAGGCAAAAGTATTGTTAATATCTAGGCTTTGGAGATTACAATTATCTGAATGGCAAGATTCCAAGGAATGCAAAGCCAGTGATAAAGAAGATTAAAAACAATTTGGAAGATTTGTAACAAAATGAAATTGTGACTCATAAACTTTGAAAAAATCACGACAATAAGTAATTAATTCTAGTCTCATCAAGGATGCTTTCAGCCATAAAAATAGCTGCTAAAATTATCTTGCAGAAATTAGCTGTCTCTTTGAAACCATTTACAATATTAATAAGTTCTAGTTAAAGATTCTTTAAATAACCACAGATATGTTTCAATGTAATTATAAAATATTAACGAGATGCCTGGCATATCTTGTCTGATTAGCTAAAAATGTTGACAATAACAATAAATATTAAAATTATAATTATTACTAATATTATGAGATTTTATAACAGAATCAACTGTTTTTGTATAAATGGGTAATGGAATTTGATAAGAGATAGCCAGTACTATGGACAATAGTATTCAAGTAGTCCTTAAAGGTAAGCATAACTGAAAGAGGACAGCCAGTAACTTTGTGAAACAATGTAGAAATATTCCAAGGCCTAGAGATTACAATAATTGTTAAGCATCATTTTAAAAAAATGAAGAACCAAGAGCTGTCCATAGGAGTATCCATCATTGATCAGGTGTTTTCCCTTCCCACAGAAGGGAAGAGGAGGGTACAGTCTTCAGGTTGTGACTGATCACTGTAACATAAAATGTATAAAAATACTGCCTTTTACTGTAAAATCAGATTGTGTCATTGATCTCTCTTTTGATCTGAGCTGATGGTTAAGAAAACACATGTGTTTTAATGTCAAAGTCAGATTCGGAGAAGATCCTTTGGCCCACCCCCTGCATTCACTGGTTTTTGAATGAATAAAAGTCCACTATGTGCTGTATCCTGCCTGCCTCCTTAATCTTTGTTCCTGGATGGGGGAATCTCACTCCTACATTCAGCAACTGAGCAGTATTGTGATAAAGAAGAGATGTTAAAAAGGCTGGTAGCAATCTGGGTACCAAAGTCGTCAGACCCAGATGGGATGCATCCTAGATTGCTCAGAGAGGTAAAGGAACAAATTGTGGAGCCATTGACAGAAATTGTCCGGGCTTGAATTAGTCCCAGGAGGATTGAAAATGTGACATCATTGTTTAAGAAAGGGGCAAAGGATAACCCAGAAAATACAGACCTGTCAGCATGACTTCAATAGTGGGAAAACTGATGGAGATCATTATCCACAATAAGATAAATGTAGACTTAGAGAAAAATAAGGTAATACCAGACAGTCAACATGGGTTTGTCAAAAATAGGTCATGTCTGACAAATTTAATTGAGTTCTTTGATGAAGTGACACAGGCAGTGGATGAGGATAGTGTTGTAGATGCTGTTTCTATTTGGACTTTCAGAAAGCATTTGATCCAGTGCCACATCGCAGGTTGGTTGGCAAATTAGAAACATTTGGGATTGATGGAGCCATGGCAGCATGGATTACAATTTGGCTAAAAGGTAGGAAACAGAGGGTAGTTTTGAATGGGCATTTCTCAGATTGAAGACCAGTTGAAAGTGGCATTCCCCAGAGATCAGTGATGTGACCCTTGCTTTTTCTGATTTATATAAGTTATTTGAAGATGGCTGATGAAGGCAAAATTGCAAAATTTGCAGATGATACTAAGCTAGGGAGAATAATGCATTTTGATGATGCTGAGTGACTTCAGAGGAACACTGCTAGACTGGCTGAATGGGTAAATACTTGGCAGATGAATTTCATTGCAGAGAACGCGAGGTAATGCATTTTGGTAAAAGAAACATGGAGAGACAACACAGGCTCAATGGTACAACTTGGAGGGGAGTACAAGAGCAGGGGGACTTCAGGGCTCACATGCAAAATTCTCCGAAGGCAAGTTGAAACAGTTGTTAAGACCTATAGGATTCTTGGGTTTATAAATAGATGCACAGAGTATAAAAGTAAGGATGTGATGTTATACCTCTACAAATCATTGGTCAGACCACATTTGAAGTATTGTGATTAGTTCAGGACACCTTATTTTAAAGAAGGATGTTAATGCTCTGGAGAGAGTTCAAATGAGATTTACTAGAATGTTACAGGAATGAAGGATTTTAAAGACAAGGAAAAGTTAGAGAGATTGGACTTATTCCTCTTGGAAAAGAGAAGACTAAGATGTGACCAGATTGAGATGTTCAAATTGTTCAAGATGAACAATTTTGACAGGGTGAAAAAGGATATTCTACCAGTTAGTATGCCTGTATCTAAGAGTCATAATTTCAAGATTGTCAGCAAGACAGCCAGAGTGAGATGAGGAGAAACCTCTTCGCTCAGAGTTAGGATTTAGAATGTAATTCTTGGGAGAGTGGTGGAGGTGGATTCCATAGGAGGTTTCAAAAGAAAGCTGGAGATACATTTGAAAGGGCTGAATTTAGAGGGTTGTGGAGATACAGCTGGAGAATGGGTAGCGAGATAACTCTTTTGGGAGTCAAATGTGTCAAATGGCCTCCTTCTGTACTGTAAAATTCTATGATTCTATAAATACAATGTTGTTAAAAACCTCGTATCTCCTTCTTGAACATGTCTATGTTCTTCACTGGACTTTGATAAAGCAAATGTGATGAAGTAGTTTAAGCTCACATTTTAACAATGATCTCTGTGCAGATCCTATATGGAAAGTATGTACCAGCATACTCCATGGAGGAACTGAGCAGTTGGAATTGATTGTGAGGGTGCACAGAGCAAAATACAAAAGCAGTCATAATGATGGAAAAGGAGTGATATAGATACAAATTTGGTGTAAATATTTGGTGTGAAAAGAAAGCAATTGTCGACTGTGCTGACAGAAAGGCAATAAGACACAAACAATGCATGGCCGGGGCATATAAGAAACAAGATCATACTCTGAAGTTGTGGAACTCAATAATGAGTCTTCAAGGTTGTAAAATGGAAAATGAGGTGTAGTTCCTCCAGCTTGCAAGGGTGGAAATATTAGAATGGCAGCAAGGTTTTTAAAAATAGTTACCACGGTTTAATATCTCATCTGAGAGATGGCATGTATAATTGCAGCAGCCTGTCTATACAGTACCATGAAGAAATGTCAGCTTATATTATATACTCAAGGTTCTGGAGTGGGTCTTGAATGCAACTTTCTAGGTCAGGTTTCCAGCACTGAGCCAAGGGCGGCAACAAAATAAAGTAGGAATTTAATTAGGTCCTCTGCATAAATTGACCTTTAAATTCTACATTATATTTGGACATCTTCAAGCAGATCTGAAATGTTCTCATCACCACTGATTTACTGGTGGACTGAATTCTGCACATGCAGCGTTTCAGCTTTCTACGATCAATTGTGAGAGATTGCTTCTTCAGGTTGGAGAGTTCACAACTAGCGGTCCTAGGCTCAGGGTAAAATGTCAAATGTTTAGGAAAAGCGTGAGATATTTCTTCGCTCAAAGGGCTGTAAACCTTTGGACTTTTTTCTTTCAAAGGAGATGGAAGGTCAGTCACGAAGTATATTCAAATTCTACAGATTTTTGACCACAAGGAGTATACAGATATATGGGAATTGTGAAGAAAATGAAGTTGAGGTCCGAGATTAGGCGTAGTTGTGTTGAATGGTGCAACAGGCTTAGGGGCCGTGTCATGTACTCCTTCATCTACTTTCCATGTTCCCTCAGCTTCACCCCACCAGATACACAGATTATTTATTTCAATACTTATTCAAGCCTGGTTTCCAGGTTTCCTTGTCACTAGCCTCTTTCATTAGTATACAATCATAAAGTCATAGAGTCATAGAGATGTACAGCATGGAAACAGACCCTTTGGTCCAACCCATCCATGCCGGCCAGATATCCCAACCCAATCTAGTCCCACCTGCCAGCACCCGGCCCATATCCCTCCAAACCCTTCCGATTCATATACAGATCCAGCTGGCTCTTAAATGTTGCAATTGTACCAGCCTTCACTACTTCCTCCAGCAGCTCATTCCATACACGTATGGAACAAGTTGCCGCCTAGGTCTCTTTTATATCTTTCCCCTCTCACCCTAAACCTATGCCCTCTAGTTCTGGACTCCCCGATCCCAGGGAAAAGACTTTGCCTATTTACCCTATCCATGCCCCTCATAATTTTGTAAACCGCTATAAGGTCACCACTCAGCCTCCGACGCTCCAGGGAAAACAGCCCCAGCTTGTACAGCCTCTCCCCATAGCTCAAATCCTCCAATCCTGGCAACATCCTTGTAAATCTTTTCTGAGCCCTTTCAAGTTTCACAACATCTTTCCAATAAGAAGGAGACCAGAATTGCATGCAATATTCCAATAGCGGCCTAACCAATGTCCTGTACAGCCACAACATGACCTCCCAACTCCTGTATTCAATACTCTGACCAATAAAGGAAAGCATACCAAATGCCTTCTTCACTATCCTGTCTACCTGCGACTCCACTTTCAAGGAGCTATGAACCTGCACTCCAAGGTC
>NC_057733.1:17602317-17605388 GCF_004010195.1 Chiloscyllium plagiosum
GATGATACAAATATCTCAGCAAGAGGCCCAGCAATCACTTCTCTAGCTTCCCACAGAGTTCTAGGGTACACCTGATCAGGTCCTGGGAATTTATTCACTTGTATGCATTTCAAGGCATCCAGCACTTCCTTCTCTGTAATATGGACATTTTGCAAGATGTCACTATCTATTTCCCCACATTCTGTATCTTCCATATCCTTCCAAATACTGATGCAAAATACTTATTTAGTATCTCCCCCATTTTCTTGCTGATCTTTGAGGGGCTCTATTCTCTCCCTAATTACCCTTTTGTCCTTAATCTATTTGTAAAACCTTAATTCTCCTTAATTCTATTTGCCAAAGCTATCTCTTTTCCTCTTTTTGCCCTCCTGATTTCCCTCTTAAGTATACTCCTACTGCCTTTATACTCTTCTAAGGATTCACACGATCTATCCTGTCTATACATTACATATGCTTCCTTCTTTTTCTTAACCAAACCCTCAATTTCTTTAGTCATCCAGCATTCCCTATACCTACCAGCCTTCCCTTTCACTTTCTCTGGATTCTTGTTATCTCATTTCTGAAGGCTTCGATATTTTCCAGCCGTCCATTTACCTGCAAACATCTACCCCCAATCAGCTTTTGAAAGTTCTTGCCGAAAACCGTAAGAATTGGCCTTTCTCCAATTTAGCACTTCAACTTTTAGATGTGGTCTATCCTTTTCCATCACTACTTTAAATCTAATCGAATTATGGTCGCTGGCCCCAAAATGCTCCCCCACTGACACCTCAGTCACCTGCCCTGCCTTATTTCCCAAGAGTAGATATATCCATATACTGAATCAGAAAATTGTCTTGTATACACTTAACAAATTCCTCTCCATCTAAACCCTTAACACCAAGGCAGATCCAGTCTATGTTTGGAAAGTTAAAATCCCCTACCATAACCACCCTATGTTTCTTACAGATAGCTAAGATCTCCTTACAAGTTTGTTTCTCAATTTCCCTCTGACTATTGGGGGGTCTATAATACAATCCCAATTAGGTGATCATCCCTTTCTTATTTCTCAGTTCCACCCAAATAACTTCCCTGGATGTATTTCCAGGAATATCCTCCCCCAGCACAGCTGTAATGCTATCCCTTATCAAAAACGCCACTCCCCTTCCTCACTTGCCTCCCTTTCTAACCTTCCTGTAGCATTTGTATCCTGGAACAATAAGCTGCCAGTCCTGCCCATCCCTGAGCTATGTTTCTGTAATTGCTATGATATCCCAGTCCCATGTTCCTAACCATGCCCTGAGTTCATCTGCCTTCCCTGTTAGGCCCCTTGCATTGAAATAAATGCAGTTTAATTTATTCACTTCTACCCCAAAAGAGATTCCAATGATCCAAAAATGTGAATCCTTCTCCTATACACCAGCTCCTCAGCCATGCATTCATCTGCTCTATCCTCCTACTCCTGCCCTCACTAGCTTGTAGCACCAGGAGTAATCCTGATATTACTACTCTCGAGGACCTCCTTTTTAAATTTCTGCCTAACTCTCTGTAATGTCCCTTCAGAATCTCAATCTTTCCCCTTCCTATGTCGTTGGTTCCAATGTGGACACTGACCTCTTTTTGGCCCCTCTCCCCTGTGAGAACATTCTGCACCCTCTCTGAGACATCCTTGATCCTGGCACCAGGGAAACAACACACCATTCTGCTTTTTCGCTGCTGGCCACAGAAACGTCTGTCTGTACCTTGCACTACAGAATCCCCTAACACAACTGATCTCTTGGAACCCAACGTACCCCTCGTTGCATTAGAGCCAGTCTCAATACCAGAAACTTGGGCTGTTCGTGCTACGTTCCCCTGAGAATCCATCACCCTTACATTTTCCAAAACAGCATATCTGTTTGATCAAATTTTATATTCATTCACTTGAATATGCCGCTGCAATGCATAATGATGACAGACCATGTCAAGCCCAAGCAAATTATAACCATGTGTAAAACCCACCTGTTGCACTAATGACCATTTCTGCAACCTCCTCTCCCTTCATTAATATCTCTTGCTAATTCTGTAGATTAAGTTTAATTATAACCTGGGTTCAAATGTTATAGGTTCCTCATTATTTTACACTCGCAAACACAATCTCAGAGTTGAGGCAACATTTGCTTTCAATTTACTTGTTTCATTCACATTATTTTTGTGTTTTGCTATTGAGGTCGGTTTGAACTTTGTGTTTTTGCAAATGAGGCTGAATGGTTGGAGAATTGCAGTCAGTGGCCATCTTATTCCCATTCTGAGGAGGAAGTGGCGAAGTGGACTTCAAAGTAAGTGACACCTTTCACTTTTTTTCTCCCCATGTGTTTGGAATAAACTCCCACATCTGACAAAGAAGTGCATATCACTCCATTAAAGGCCATTTTGCTCCTTCCAATCTACAGACCCAGAAAACAGCACTATCTGATTGCTCGACAAAACACTGCCTCAGGCTAACCAAATACTTATGGCTTATATTTTTAAAATTTAATCAAGAGGATTGTATTTTAGACCCCCCAATAGTCAGAGGGAAATTGAGAAACAAACTTATAAGGAGATCTCAGCTATCTGTAAGAATAATAGGATAGTTATGGTAGGGCATTTTAACTTTCCAAACATCGACTGGGACTGCCATAGTGTTAAAGGTTTAGACGGAGAGAAATTTCTTAAGTGTGTACAAGAGAATTTTCTGATTCAGTATGTGGATGTACCTACTAGAGAAGGTGCAAAACTTGACCTACTCTTGGGAAATAAGGCAGGGCAGGTGACTGAGGTGTCAGTGGGGGAGCACTTTGGGGCCAGAGACCATAATTCTATTCGTTTTAAAATAGTGATGGAAAAGGATAGACCAGATCTAAAAGTTGAAGTTCTAAATTGGAGAAAGGCCAATTTTGATGGTATTAGGCTAAAACTTTCGAAAGCTGATTGGAGGCAGATGTTCGCAGGTAAAGGGACGGCTGGAAAATAGGAAGCCTTCAGAAATGAGATAACAAGAATCTAGAGAAAGCATATATCTGTCAGGGTGAAAGGGAAGGCTGGTAGGTATAGGGAATGCTGGATGACGAAAG
>NC_057733.1:17609532-17638979 GCF_004010195.1 Chiloscyllium plagiosum
GGGGTCCAGAACTAGAGGGCATAGGTTTAGGGTGAGAGGGGAAAGATATAAAAGAGACCTAAGGGGCAATGTTTTCACAGAGAGGGTGGTACAGGTATGGGGGAATGAACTGCCAGAGGAAGTGGTGGAGGCTGTACAATTACAACATTTAAAAGGTTTTCGGATGGGTAAATGAATAGGAAGGGTTTGGAGGGATATGGGCCGGGTGCTGGCAGGTGGGACTAGATTGGGTTGGGATATCTGGTCTGCATGGATGGGTTGGACCGAAGGGTCTGTTTCCATGCTGTACATCTCTATGACTCTATGACTCTAAGAGACAGATTGATAAGCTCGCAAAATGTCACAGAATCGAGAGGCCATCCACAGGGGAACTGGTTTCAGTCATTCATTGTCTCCATTGTTGCAGGTGGCTCAGCAGCTCTGGCATCTAATGACACCCACAAATATTACATTGAACAATGTGGAAAGGATCATTCAATCCAGCATTATTGAGCTTTATACGTGTGTTTCATGCAATGAGTATTCAAGCAATATCTAAACACGTTAACACTGAGGCCTACATCCCGGTTAGTTGCTGAGAATGTGGCAGTGATCACAGATTTCCCTGACAAGTATGCCCCAGGTATGATTTTCTAATGAGTTCCAGTGGATGAAATGCTGTACAGCCTGTGTAGATTGATGTATTGTTTTTGATAAGACTGTTCTGCCTTGAATTCTGTGATAGTCCTGGACTTTTAGCTTTGGAAGTATTTACATAGAACAGCAATTTGCTTTCTGAGCTTTGTTTCTCTCAACAGTTCTGATGGTTCGAATACTGTAAGTCTGCAGCTTTGGAGTACAGTCTGAAAATCTTGGTTCTCCTTCATCAGTCTGACTCCTCTTTAAGTTTCACTTTTGCACTGGGGATATCAGAGGGAATGTGTAAAAAGCACATATCTGCAGTTTTCTGCAAAGTGTGTGAAGTAGTCATTTGCAAATTGTGGACCATTATCAGAAGTAACCTGGTCAAGGATGCTGTCTGTTGCAAAAATCTTCTTTGCAGATAAATATTAGATTCTGGGTAATCCAAGATGGAGGATGGGAAAAATTTGTAGCTGTAACACCTGCTCCTTTTTTGAGGTATTTTAGGCATTGGAGGTGATTTCCTTGAATTCCAGGAGCAGCAATTACTGTGTTTATGCTGTTGCATTGTTTTGAAACTTTGGAAAACGAAAGTCTTCCAAAGCTCTTAAAAGGGAGCACGTGGTCTGTAAGGGAGAGAAAGAAATAAACCTACACTGCTAACTGACACAGCAGTGAATCTGTGCAGTTACTGCCTTTGCTGTTTGAATTCATGTATCGCTGGACATGAATTCTTAATAAACTTAACAAACAGCGAAATTCACAACTGATCTTGGAGGAACCTGTTTGGGAGAAGTCACAGCACAGAAACAGATAAGTGAGTAGTTTCAAATATAGTCTAGCTGTAAATCTACAATAGTGAGTACAGTGGGTTCTTGTTTGATTGTATGTTTTATTGAGATCTGTCTCTTCATTAAATTTTAAAAATATATGCCATAAGTATTAGGTTAGCCTGGAGCAGTGTTTTGTCAAGCAATCAGATGGTGCTATTTTCTGGGTCATTAGATTGGAAGGAGCAAAATGGCATTTAATAGAGTGATATGCACTTCTTTATCAGCTGTGGGAGTTTTGAGAGAGTTTACCAATACATTAAGGACAAAAGGGTAACGAGGGAGCAAATAGGGCCCCTCAAAGGTCAGCAAGGCAGCCTTTGTGTGGAGCCGCAGGAGATGGGGGAGATACAAAACAAATATTTTGCATCAGTGTTTACTGTGGAGTAGGACATGGAAGATACAGAATGTGGGGAAATAGATGGTGACATCTTGCAAAATGTCCATTTTACAGAGGAGGAAGTGCTGGATGTCTTGAAATACATAAAAGTGGAGAAATCCCCAGGACCTGATCAGGTGTACCCTAGAACTCTGTGGGAAGCTAGAGAAGTGATTGCTGGGAGAAAGTGAGGACTGTAGGTGTTGAAGATCAGGGTCGAGAGTGTGTTGCTGGAAAAGCACAGCAGGTCAGGCAGCATCCAAGGAGCAGGAGAATCGATGTTTCGGGCCAGAGCCCTTCATCAGTAATCAGTGATTTCTGGGCTCCTTGCTGAGATATTTGTATTATCGATAGTCACAGGTGAGGTGCCAGAAGACTGGAGTTGGCTAACGTGGTACTATTATTTAAGAAACGTGGTAAGGACAAGCTAGGGAACTATAGACTGGTGAGCCTGATGTCAGTGGTGGGCAAGTTGTTGGAGGGAATCTTGAGGGACAGGATTTACATGTATTTGGAAAGGCAAGGGAGAGTCAACATGGCTTTGTGAGTGGGAAAACATGTCTCACAAACTTGATTGAGTGTTTTGAAAAAGTAACAAGGAGAATTGACGAGGGTAGAGTGGAAGACGTGACCTATATGGACTTCAGTAAGGCGTTCGACAAGGTTCCCCATGGAAGACTGATTAGCAAAGATAGATCTCATGGAATACAGGGAGAACTAGCCATTTGGATACAGAATTGGCTCAAAGGTAGAAGACAGAGGATGGTGGTGGAGGGTGTTTTTAAGATTGGAGGCCTGAGACCAGTGGACTGCCACAAGGATCAGTGCTGGGTCCTTTGTTATTTATATAAATTATTTGGATATGAACATAGGAGGTATAATTAGAATGTTTGCAGAGGACACCAAAATTGGAGATGTAGTGGACAGTGAAGAAAGGTTACCTCAGATTACAATGGGATCTTGATCAGATGGGCCAATGGGCTGAAGGGTGGCTGATGGAGTTTAATTTAGATAAATGCGAGGTGCTGCATTTTGGAAAGCAAATCTTAGCAGGACTTGTACACTTAATGGTAAGGTCCTAGGGAGTGTTGCTGAACAAAGTGACCTTGGAGTGCAGGTTCATATCTGCTTGAAAGTAGAGTCACAGGTAGACAGGATAGTGAAGAAGGCGTTTTATATGCTTTCCTTTATTGGTCACAGTGTTGAATACAGGAGTTGGGAGGTGATGTTACGGCTGTACATGACGTTGGTTAGGCCACTTTTGGAATATTGTGTGCAATTCTGGTCTCCTTCCTATTGGACTGATGTTATGAAACTTGAAAGGGTTCAGAAAAGATTTACAAGAATGTTGCCAGGGTTGGAGGACTTGAGCTATCGGGAGTGGTCGAATAGGCTGGGGCTGTTTTCCCTGGAGCGTGAAGGCTGAGGGGTGACTTCATAGAGGTTTGTCAAATCATGTGGGACATGGATAGGATAAATAGACAAAGTCTTTTCCCTGGGGTGGGGTAGTCCAGAACTAGAGGGCATAGGTTTAGGATGAGAGGGACAACCTTTTCACACAGAGGGTGGTGCATGTATGGAATTAGCTGCCAGAGTAAGTGGTAGAGGCTAATACAATTGCAACATTGGATGGGTATATGAATAGGAAAGGTTTAGAGCGATATGGGGCAAGTGCTGGCAGGTGGGACTAGATTGGTTTGGGATATTTGGTCGGCATTAACAAGTTGGACCGAAAGGTCTGTTTCTGCGCTGTACATCTCTATGACTCTATGAGTCTGTCTATCTCAGTAGTCATTGTGTACAAACATTTGAATTTGATCCATTTGGTCATTTCTTCTATAAGTCTTAATATGCCAAGACACATGTGGATAACTGCATTTTGTGACACCCGCGTGGCCCTGGTGTATTGTTTTCATCGTTGTTTGCCAGAATGTGAGACTAGAATCACCAGTATCTCATTACAGGCAATTTCCATCACTGTGTTACTGAGACTCTGCTGTGGATAACCTTGTGTGCAATACTGGTAGATAAGGGTGCATTTCGCATCTTGATTTATACATGGAAAATTTCTTGAAGGTTTTTTCAGCTTCTGGTGACTGTGGTGACTGAGAACATGACTCAAATCACATTGGTGAATTTAACACTCTAATGTGCAGTATGGTCAATGGTGGCTTTGGACAATGCATCTGCATTGCAGCTGATCGAGTATTTATAGCCTTAGCAAAGTAAATCCTAAACAAAAGGCAAACATTAATAATTGCATTTTAAAAATAAGTATATTCTATTTGACTTTTTAAAATCTTCTGTGAAATAATTAGTCAGGCACCTAGTGTATTTTGCTCTCGTTCTTTGTGTGTTGTGTTTCCTGTCAATTGAGAAAACTGATAAATCATCAGTTATTGTAAAACAACAGACTTTTGTTTGTTCGAGAAAGGTAATGATTGTTGATTGTCAGGTGGTGACAGTGAAACCAGGTCCTGGAGTCAGCCATAGTCCAGTGTAGCTTAATTTAAACTAGCCACAACTGAGGTCATTGTTACCAATGATTTGTAAGGCAGTCTCATTAATACTGGAATGTGCAGCGTGTCATTATAGGTTGTATAACATTGCATAAGTTAGAAAGTTACATAGTGCAGAAAGATGACAATGGCATGTATTTAAATGGCATGTACCATGACCAAACTGGGATTTATTTGTATGCCCTGACATCTGTTCGGATTGAATTTGTATGGGTCAGCTAAGCAAATGAGTTTAAATTCCTTTTTACATATTTGGGCCATCAAAGTACCAAGCTATGGAATGGCTTTGTTGCTGCAAATCTTAGGAAGCATTCCTCGGCATAAAAACACAGCTATTATGAAAGTAACTGAATCAGGATCAAACATAGGAAAAGGTCCAGGTTAAAAAGTCAGGTCATGAGTGCAAATTTCAAACATTAGCCAATTCTTTTATGTATTTTATTTCTGATGGAGTTGGTAGCAGCAATTTAATTGATTCAGGTTTCTCATTTCACGCACTCAAAACTTGAATGACTCAAATACAGTCATAGAGATGTACATCATGGAAACAGACCCTTCAGTCTAACTTGTCTGTGCTGACCAGGTATCCTAAATAAATCTAGTCCCATTTGCCAGCATATTCCTCTAAACTCTTCTTATTCATATATGCATCCAGATGCATTATAAATGTTATAATTGTACCAGCCTCCACCAGTTCCTCTGTCAGCTCATTCCATACATGCACGACTCCCTGCGTGAAAGAGTTATTTCTTAGGTCCCTTTTATATCTTTCCCCCCTCACTTTAATCCTAGGCCCTCTAGTTTTGGACTCCCCTACCCTCGGGAAAACACCTTGGCTATTTACCCTATCCATGCCCTTCATGACTTTCTAAACCTTTATAAGGTCACCCCTCAGCCTCCGACACTCCCAGGGAAAATAGCCTCAACCCTTTCAGCTAAAACCCTCTAACCCTCCTTGTAAAATCACTTCTGAACCCTTTCAAGTTTCACAACATCTCTCCTTCAGCAGGGAGACCAAAACTGAATGCAATATTCTGAAATCTGATGTCAAACTTTTACAGCCATTGACCACAGGGGAGAATTCACCAAAATGCTAGGAAAAGTGGACAGCTATCTGTGCTCTTATGTTTGCTGTAGAGATATAAGGAACCACAGGTCTCTTGAGGCTATGTCCCTACCTCTGAGTCAAAATGTCTAGGTTCAAGTTCCACCTGCTGCAAAGGTGTGTCAGAACAGACCGAATAAAAAATAGCTACAAGGAATCAAAGAGCAAGACAGTAATTCAGTTTGCATTGGTCAAATTATATGCAGACTCAGGTGTAACATGATTCAATCCTAATTAGGTAATATTGTGACAACAAATTCTGTATGCACTGAATATCATCTCTGTTTCCATGATTCAGCAAAGAACATTTCCATGATTCAACCATGCTGGATCGATTGTGTTCTACGCAGTAATTTACTATTTTTATTAATCTCTATGATCCTCAATGTCAATATCAACTAGGTGGTCATCTGGATCTATACAACTCATAATAATACTGTATCTTCTCCAGAGATTTAAATGTGTGGGCAGCACTGTACTCATTATGTTCCATTACCAACATAAGCACATAAGCACAGAACACATGGCCCTGAGGAAGGAGGCTAAGAGGCAATTCCATGTCCGATTTCCAGTGGATACAGGAACCAAAGACCTTATTGAGCCAGGTCTGCCTGTCAAGATTGAAAACTTGAATATACAAACTGGTTACATTGTAATAAGGCAATGCATCGATGTAACAATCTCAGAAATGTTTGAGCTTCCTCACCTGTTGATCTTGTTTTCACGAACAAATGTTAGGTGCTTTTCCAAAGGAAAGGAAAACAAACAAACATCATTTCATAACTGGAACTCTGCTGGTCAGCTGAAGAATATCACTGGATTACAGAACTGAGCATTGATTTATTTAAGGAATTACTACTGTCATCAGGGGACCAAAGAGATAGGAACATAGACAAGGATAAAAAAAGAAGAGTAGAATATTGGAACAGCTTTGTTACATGGTTGTGCTCTCATTCCTGAGTCACAAAGTCAGAGGTTTATGTCCAGTAATGAACAACAGTGCATAATCTGGGCTGACATTTCAGCTTGGCACCGAGGGAATGTTATATTGATAGAGATGCAAGTTTGTTAGATGATAAATCAAAGTACTGTCTGCCATTCCTAGGTGGACAGAAACATTCCTACAGCACTGCCATTTGGATAGAATTGGCTCAAAGGTAGAAGACAGAGGATAGTGGTGGAGGGTTGCTTTTCAGACTGAAGGCCTGTGACCTTCAGGCGGATGATTTGGATGTGGGCATAAGAGATATAGTTAATAAGTTTGCAGATGACACCAAAATTGGAGGTGGACAGTGAAGAAAGTTACATTGGATTACAACGGGATCTTGATAAGATGGGCCAATGGGCTGAGAGGTGGCAGTTGGAGTTTAATTTAGATAAATGCAAGGTGCTGCATTTTGGGAAATCAAATCTTAGCAGGACTTATACACTTAATAGTGAGGTCCTAAGGAGTGTTGCTGAACAAAGAGACCTTGGAGTGCAGGTTCATAGCTCCTTGAAAGTGGAGTCGCAGGTAGATAGGATAGTGAAGAAGGCATTTGGTATCCTTTCCTTTATTGGTCAGAGTATTGAATACAGGAGTTGGGAGGTCATGTTGTGGCTGTATAGGACATTGGTAAGGCTGCTTTTGGAATATTATGTGCAATTCTGGCCTCCCGCCTTTAGAAAGGATGTTGTGAAACATGAAGGGGTTCAGAAAAGATTTACAAGCATGTTACCAGGATTGGAGGATTTGAGCTATAGGGAGAGATTGAATAGGCAGGGGCTGTTCTCCCTGGAGTGTTGGAGGCTGAGGGGTGACTTTATAGAGGTATATAAAATCATGACGGGCATGGATAGGATAAATAGACAAAGTCTTTTCCCTGGAGTGGGAGGGTCCAGAATTGAGGGCATAGGTTTAGGGTGAGAGGGGAAAGATATAAAAGAGACCTCTAAGGGCAACTTTTTCATGCAGAGGGTGGTACGTGTGTTGAATGAGCTGCCAGAGGAAGTGATGGAGGCTAGTACAAATGCAACATTTAAAAGGCATCTGGATGGGTATATGAATAGGAAGGGTTTGGAGGAATATGGGCTGGATGCTGGCAGGTGAGACAAGATTAGGTTGGGATATCTGGTTGGCATGGACGAGTTGGATGGAAGAGTCTATTTCCAATGTGTACATCTTTCTGACTCTATTACTCTACTGAAGAAAGGTAAAGAGTACTCCTGGTGTCTTGTTCACAAGTCATCCACCAAGCAAAACAATCAAAATGTGAGTGCCACATTTATCCAGGTAATGAATGCAGTTCTCAAGTAATCACACGTGTCTGAATGGATCTCAAAGTTTTGAAAAGCACTGTATATTTTATCCTATGTTAGTTATTATCAGCCAGTTTATATTTAACCAAAGTTTCTTAATGTTACATTTAAGCAGTAAATCATATGAACTGGGAATTGTAAACACTGTGAACCTAATAAATTTGCTGTAGATGTATAATTGTATAAGTTTGTGCAGATGTCTTAAATATGGAACAGATCTCCTGCCTGAAACAGATAACAGCAAAACAGAAATGTGTAGCTCCACACACTTTATTTTCTTTTCTTCTTTTTTTTCCCACTTTTTTCTCCCCCACACTACCACCTAATAGAGGTATTGCTTACTTTTCCCCAGCACCCATGTCATGTGTGTGTAAGTGTTGAATTCTCAACACGACTGTCTGTGTGGAGTTTGCACATTCTCCCTGTGTCTGCGTGGGTTTCCTCCGGGTGCTCCGATTTCCTCCCACAGTCCAAAGATATGCAGGCTAGGTGAATTGGCCATGCCAAATTGCCCACAGTGTTAAGTGCATTAGTCAGGGGTAAATGGAGGGAAATGGGTCTGGGTGGGTTGCTCTTTGGAGGGTCAGTGTGGACTTGTTGAGCTGAAAGTCCTGTTTCCATACTGTAGGGAATCTAATCTAATCTAAACACGCTAGATATTTTTTCCCAACTGCAGCAGCAACACCTTGACTGTAGCACCAGCCAGCACAGTCAGTGCCCTAAACTGAGGAGACTCTAAATCTCCTGTATATTTTTTACCCCCACACTACTGTCTAATTGCGGTAGTGCTTATATTTTCCCCCGCACCCATCTTGTGTGTGTGCAGGTGTCAGATTCAGTGAAAGACAACAGATGTACAAATCTTTATTCAGTTTCCACTACCATGAAGAAAGAAAACACCCAAGTGGCCTTCTCAGAGGGTGATGCTGCGTGTTCAAACAGTGAAGACGAGGGCAGGGATTAAATCAAAGTAGAGTTGGAGGTGGAAATAATGCACTCTACTCCCTGTGATGCCCACCTTGCCCTGAAAATCTCGAGGGTCTCTACACACTTTATTTTGTTTTCTTTTTTTTTAAGAGGAGAGTCCTTGAACACTGGTCCAGCTCCCTCATGGAATAAACAGAGAATCTGACATTTCTGTTTACTTTTTTTTCCCCTTTTTACCCCCACACTCCCGCCTAACTGCGGTAGTGCTTATTTTTTCCCTAGCACCCATGTTGTGTATGTGCAGGTGTGAGACACAGTAAAAGTCACAAGGTGCACGAATCTGTATTCAAATTTCCACCACCAGGAAGAAAGGAAACACCCAAGTGGCCAGTGACAAGCAGTGCCCTTCACATCAAAGGGCAATGCTGTGTGATCAAACAGTGAAGGGGAGGGCAGGGATTAAATCAAAATAGAGTTGCAGAGGGAAATAATGCACTCCAATCCCTGCGATGCCCACCTTGCCCTGAAAATCTCGAGGGTCTCTACACACTTTATTGTGTAATTTGCTTGTTGTCCACTTGTCACCACTAGCTTCTTTTTAAACTATTGTTGATCAATCTGAAAAAGGTAATTATTTGTGCCTTTTTGTGTTTTGAATTGTTTCTCTGCTATTGAATATGAAATAAAAAAAGCCCTTTTAGGCAGATGCAAACTGTTCAGGTAGTATTACTGAATCATTAATACACTGAACAGTTATAGTACTTAGTGGAATAAGCCACATCGTGTACAACTTTTAATGTTGTAAATCACCTAATGGTGCATCCTGGAGGCGTGAGGAAAATGGTTGTTGCACTGAAGAAGGATCACGGCTACGTAAAAATTCGCTTTCCCTTGTAACATACATCGTGTTGCACTCAGATGCAAAGTTAAAGTTCCCATATTACTATCCTAATTCAATCAGAATATGCAGAGGATTAACTAAGATCGGGTTTGATTTTGACTTTCATTGTTGAGCAGAAAACCGCTGCTAACAGAATCAGCTCAATTAATTCTGTGGAAAGGCAGCAACAAGACCCTGACACTGAGTCAAACTTGGAGGATTAAAAGCATAGGCAAAGAGGTTAGTTTAAAGAGCATCCCAGAGGGAGTGTTCCAATAATTTGTGTTTAATGGAGGTGGTTAAATTTTACCCTAAAATTTTTCCCTTGACACTGTTCCTCCCCAACAGTGACAATTGGGCTGGGGACAAGTAAATTCTAAACTTCTTGATTCAGTGTTCATTCTTCACCCACAAAATAAATTACTTTCACAAAACACAACAAAATAAATTAAATTGCAACTATAAAGATTAATTTATGGCAATATTTTATCACTCAGTAGTAGGAGAAAAATGTGGAGTTAAAAATTGTAAAAAAGTGTGCAGCAGGTCTGTAAAATATTTAATTATTCTTTCATGGTGTGGGTGGTGTCCCGTCCATAATTGTCCTGGAAGTGAGTGGCTTGCCTGACCATTTCAGATGGTAATTGAGAGTCAATCATGTTGCTGAGGGTCTGGAGTCACATGTAGGCCAGACCAGGTGAGGATGGCAGACTTTCTTCATTAATGAATGAGATGGGTTTTTACAACAATTGATATTTCTTGTCATGATCATTATTACTCACAGTACCTATCAATTGCAGAATTATTAATCAAATTTAAATTCCAATTGCTATTACGATGGGATTTGAACCCGTGAACATCAGCCTGGGGCCTCTGGATTATTAATCAAGTGATATTACCACCTCTCTCTCTCTCTCTCTCTCTCTATTTGATAACACGGATCTTTAATAATTATGAACATACCTTTTTCTGATTGGTTGCTGACAGACTTCTGTACAACCTCCTGCCCTGTTTCCCAGCATTCCAGATGGTAAATGAAGGCCAACTACTCAGAACTCGCTCTTCCAGGAATGCCACACGGTTCTTCCAAATGGTCTCTCTAATGGGATAAAGAAGTAATGAATCACATCTTTGTATTTGTGTTATAACCACAATAAGAGAGTGTGAGTGATCATGAGATCTTAATTTTATTACTGTATCAAAAGATTTTTAGGCAGTGTTCACATACAATTACACACAAATACATGGAACCCATCTAGAATTGGTTGGGGATTTTATAGATGTGTTGGGTTTGCAATGCCAACTGGAACAGCTAGCTAGAGATCCATGTTACCATGATCAGAAGGGCCTAACAATGTTAAATGCCTCAAAATTGGTCACTGGCCAGCCTTCCCCAAAATCAAAGACCCTGGATGCAGAATCAGAGTCAGTTAGCTCTTTTGCTCATCAATGCCACTGGGATGGTAGTGGCTGCTGCAGGTAAGAGAGTAACTGGATACCCAACATCCAGTTGGGAGGGAAGCAGGCTCAAGGTAAACTGTGGCCAGAAGAGTCTCATGGGAGTGTGTGTGTGTGGTGGTGAAGGACTGGACTGGGTGGGGAGAAAAGGACTGAGCTTTGAGAGTGGCCAGAAACAAGAGCATGAGGATGTATCTAAGTAGACCTCTCCCACTCCTGTGACTGGATCCCTCGATCAGGCATGTGAAGTCTTTGAAGAAGGGGAACCCTCGCTCTTCCCCCTCTTACACCTAAAGAAAAGCTTTGTTGTTGTCCCTGAATGCTGATACACCTGCCCACCACTGGGTGAACACCAGCAGCAATGGGACAAGGTGGTCCTTAATTGCCCATTACTACGTACATTCAGCAACAGCAGGACAGGATGTCCAAGCATGGGTTTTGCCATTCCAGATGTAATTTTGGTGGAGGTGAGAAGGGGGTGAAGTCAGGACAGGGGTTTGGTGCTTGTTTCCACCCTCCAAATTGATTAAGTGCCCTCCCCACTCTAAACATGCCAGTAAGGAATGCATAAAATGTCCCATTGGATGTGGAGTCATACAGTCATACAGCATGGAAACGGACCCTTCAGTCCAACTCATCCAAACCAACCAGACATCCCAATCTAATCTAGTCCCATTTGCAAACATTTGGCTCATATCCCTCTAAACCCTTCCTACTCATATATCCATCTAGATGCCTTTTAAATGTTGTAACTGTACCAGCCTCCACCATTTCCTCTGGTAGCTCATTCCACTCATGCACCATCCTTTGCATGAGAAAGTTACCCCTCAAATCCTTTTTAATTCTTTCCCCTCTCACCTTAAACTTTTGCCCTCTAATTTGGACTCCCCCACCCTTGGAAAAACACCATGGTTATTCACCCTATCCATAATTTTATAAACCTCAATTGAGTCACCCCTCAGCCTTCAAAGCTCCAGGGAAAAAGGCTCCAGCCGACTCAGCCTCTCCCTATAACTCAAACTCTCCACTCCTTGTCAATCTTTTCCGCACGCTTTCAAGTTTAACAATATCATCCTTCCTATAGAACGGTGACTAGAATTATACCTTGGTACACTTTGGGATATACTTTTAAAGCTCTGGTATACATTCATATTCGAAAAATAGATCACCAAAGTTAACCTACGTTTGCCTCTTTTTATTTATTATACTATATAATACAATAAACTTTCAAAGCAATGTGGCCATATGGAAAGAAAGCAGGGTGACCGATTTGATGCCTACTCAAAGACCTTATTAGATCTTCTTGGTTCCAAACACGCAAGATGATAAATATTTTCTAATATACACAGAGTCATTTATTCAAAACGACTTTCTGAAAATGTTGTTTCTGTTGCCCGGCAACAGTCAGGAATGTAACTACTGATCCATGTGTTCTCTGTAATATTGGAACATGGGCCAATAGCAGACTGACTCTGCAGCAGCGCTCAATGGGTTTCTTTGTACTCTGAGCATAAACCAAGAATGGTCTGATTTGCAAATCAGTTCCAAGAGATTGCTACCTGGGACCAGAGCTATGAGAATGAACCTTGATTTGTACTTCTGAAGATTTTTGAGCCCCTCTCTAATTTTTAAAAATAGAATTCTATTCCTGAACCTATTGAAATTATTTATTATTAATCACCCTCAGAGTAAAGAAATCTCTCCTCAACTCATCCTAAATGGCCTCCTCCTTATGCAGAGACTGTGTCCCCTGGTTTTAGACTCCCAACGAGAAAAAACATCCTCCCTGCATCCAGTCTGTCTGGTCCTGAAAGAATTTCATACATATAAATCAGATCTCCCTCATTCTTCTAAACTCTAGTGAATACAGGTCCAGCTGAACCCATCTCTCCTCACACAACTAGGGAACCTTTGCTGCACTTCCCCTGTGGCAAATATATCAGGTAGAAATGTCATCAAAGTGAAAATATATTTACATGCAAACTCATCATACATCTCAAGACATCCAAAAATGCTTTGTATACCATGAATTGTGTAAGTAAATCCTGAAGACACGATGCAGATTTCATCTGAATTTTCTTTCATTGTTTGTTGACCATAATGAGATTCTAGCCCTTCTACATATTGTGCTGTGAGATGCTTTTAGCATCAATGTTGATCAGGCAAATTGGGTCTTGGCTTAGTGTCTCATCTGAAGGAGTGCACCTTCAATGTAGTACTCTCCCTCATGACAGTACTGAGCTGGTGTTGCCTCTAAATATAAAGTACTGTTTGCTACAACAGCATCATCCAAATCCCATTTTAGTAATCCTGACTTTTAGGTCAGCTGGCTGCCCATGGAACTGTAAAACATCTAAAATCCTGTCAAAAACATCAAACTCAGCAATGGAAACAGAAGTCTCAACGTTAAATTAAATGTCTAAGAAAATCTGGGTAAAAAGGAAAGGTCCGCAGAGATGGATGGCACAAAGGCCAAAGGGAATCTGAGAGAAGATCACATGGCTCAATCATGTTTCAGAGACTTTTTAAAAGGCTAAAGCATGTTGGAGACAAGGAAAGTTAACGGAGGTGAAGAGGTCCACAGTTTTGAATTTCACGATAGATAAAAATCATGTCTGTACAATTAACATTGAATGCAGCACAATGAGGATGCAGGCTGGAGGAACAACATATGCAACATACAATAATCAACCATAATATTGACGACAAAACTACCAATATACTAAATCAAACCCACCCAACAATGATTATAGCATGATTATCAGATCTTACGGTTCAGTTAGTGTGCCAGGTTAACAAGTTCACTTTCATGAGTTTCAGGCACTCTAATTGGAACATACAACTTTTCCATTGCTAATTTGTCTATTGCTGTTGCCTATCAATGACAAAGCAATTGACTGCAATCAGAGGTTTCCTGACTGCGGATGTCTTCGGGCAACAGTATTAAGTTTTTCAGGTGAAGTTAACTTGTTCCAGATGTTGAACTGGTCAATTTCTGGTCAGTTTTATAAATTCCCATTTTGATTCTATCCAGACGGACCATGTCTGCCAAATTAGCAAAGTTGTATCCAGATGCCTTATTGCTGTAAACTTGATACTTTTCTTTTCTCTAATGGATGACCATTTTCTTTCAGGACTAAAACATAAAACAATTTGTCATGTGATAGTTTTGCAATAAATGAGGTCTTTTTATTTTGCTATTTGTTGTTTGGAAGGACATTGCCCCTTAAAAGTACATTTAAATCTTTAATGTTGCAAAAGTCAACCAATGAAAATATGGATGTTTGGAGGAAAACAGAAGCATTGATTGTAATAATATTTCTTATATTGAATGCATTCAGAAATTACATATTACTCATAAACAACAGTGAACTAAAGTGGAAATGTGTGAGACATGTGTCTTAATGACGTGTAGTGGAACAAAAGTAATTTAGAACTTATTCTGAGTAATTCTGTCTTTATTAACAGTCATAGAATTATTCTGTCTTTATTAACTGTCTGTATTAGAGTCATAGAGATGTACAGCATGGAAACAGACCCTTCGGTCCAACCCGTCCATGCTGACCAGATATCCCAACCCAATCTAGTCCCACCTGCCGGCACCCGACCCATATCCCTCCAAACCCTTCCTATTCATATACCCATCCAAATGCCTCTTAAATGTTGCAATTGTACCAGCCTCCACCAATTCCTCTGGCAGCTCAAACCATACACATACCACCCTCAGCGTGAAAACGTTGCCCCTTAGGTCTCTTTTAAATCTTTCCCCTCTCACCCTAAACCTATGCCGTCTAGCTCTGGACTTCCTGACCCCAGGGAAAATACTTTGTCTATTTATCCTATCTATGCCCCTCATAATTTTGTAAACCTCCATAAAGTCACCCCTCAGCCTCCAACGCTCCAGGGAAAACAACCCCAGCCTGTTCAGCCTCTCCCTGTAGCTCAGTTCCTCCAATCCTGGCAACATCCTTATAAATCTTTTCTGAACCCTTTCTTTTGCAGAGCGTTGAAGCTGTCACAACATCTTTCCGATAGAAAGGAGACCAGAATTGCACGCAATATTCCAACAGTGGCCTAACCAATGTCCTGTACAGCCGCAACTTGACCTGATCAAGTCCTGGGGATTTATCCACCTTTAACCGTTTCAAGGCATCCAGCACTTCCTCCTCTGTAATCTGGACATTTTACAAGATGTCACCATCTATTTCCTTACAGTCTATATCTTCCATATCCTTTTCCACAGTAAATACTGATGCAAAATATTCATTTAGTATCTCCCCCATTTTCTGTGGCTCCACACAAAGGCCACCGTGCTGATCTTTGCGGGGCCCTATTCTCTCTCTAGTTACCCTTTTGTCCTTAATATATTTGTAAAAACCCTTTGGATTCTCCTTCATTGTATCTTAATTGTATTGTTGGAATATTAACATTTATTTTTATTTTGTTTATTTCAGCATAGTTTCCTATGTTATGCACAATCTTGTCAATCAGCACCAATGGTATTTTGGGCCTCAATGTTTTAAAATGGAAATAATTGGGAACAATGAATTTAAGAGGTAGGACTGATTTTAACTAGAAGAAGCTTGGCCTAACAAATGGCTTCTTGGACCCACAATTACACTGCCCTCCAGTTAAATTAAGATCTTTCATACTGCCTCCTACTCAAGCTCATTCTTTTGCAGAGCGTTGAAGCTGTTACATTCCTTCCTCCCTCAGAATTCCCTTCAGCTTCAACAATATTCATATCCTTGAGATCCAAAGTTTGGCCTCACCATTTCCTGACTCAAATTTTCCTCCCTTCTTGCTCTCTTCAGGCCTGTTGTTTCCTCCATTTTAACAGAAAAGCAACTAAACCACACTTTATAGGCAGAGTCAAGTGTAAAGGAAAGGAATGGGAGGATTTATATAGCTCGTAGCAGGAATGTCATATTAAAAAGAGAAATCATTTTGTAGCTTATACAGCACGAGGTCCAAAATGATGAAGGAATTTTTGGCACATTTTCAAAATAATGGATGATTGCTCTTCCATGCACATGAGGGGAGGTATGAAGGAAACTGCTTTACTGCAAATCTGGCCACCCACGAGCCAGAATCTTATTCCTTTCATCATTCTTGAAGACATTCGGGAAACCTCAGCAGAAAGTATTGTTTCCTGTTGTCTTCATATGGAATTATGTCTGTCAGATTTCATTCCTCTCTCAGCATTAAAATAGCTTCATCTACATTTTAATATGACTGTGAGCATTTCACGCAATGTGCATTAAATATTTTGATGGGTGGCAGACTAACATATCAAGAGAGTTCAAGTGATCTTCAAGTGAAAACCTTTAGATTTTCAGAAGTGCTTGACTTGGAATGATCTTCGATCTGAAACACTCAGGGATTGATGCCAAGAGTCAACAGCTCAACTGAAAACTTGTCTCAGTTCCAATTTGCATATTTGTCTTCAGATTGAATTTTGCTTCCTTGTAGAATGAAGAAGTTTGCATTTCTGTTTCGTTCAATCATGACCACAATCTTCCCATCAGAAGTTACCACTGTCTAGAAATTAAACTGGGCTAACCATAAATATAGTGGCTACAAGGGCAAATTAGATATTAGGAGTGCTGCAGGAAGGAACTCACCTCTTGTGTCCCCAAAGCCTGTCTACCATCTGCATGTCATGAGGAGTGCAATGGGATACAACCAAATAATACTGGAAAACTCAGTACGTGTAGAGAAAAAGTTAATGTTTCAGGTCAATGACTCTGTCTTTCTCTCTCTCCATAGGTCCTGCCAGACCTGCTGAATATTTCCAGCATTTTTGTTTTATTTCAGATTTCCAGAATCTATAGTATTTTGCTTTTGTACAATGGAATACCCTCCATTTATGTAGATGAGCACAGCTCCAACAGCTTTCAAGACTATCCAGGACAAAGCAGCCCATCTGGCTATTACACCATCCTCCACCATACCATAGTTGCACAAGTGTGAACTAATTATGAGAAACAGTAACCAAGGTTCCTTTGATGGCACCTACCAAACCTCTAACACTAAGAAAGTTATGGGCAGCAGATACATAGAAACGCCGTCAAATAGCAGTTCCCTCTCAAACCGCACAGGATCCTGAATTGAAACTACATTGCCGTTCCTTCAGTGCTGCTGAGTCAACATCCTGGAACACCCTTCCTCATAGTACTGTGGATATACCTACACCATATGGTCTGCTGCTGTTTAGGAGGGTAGCTCACTACCACCCTTTGAAGGGTAACTAACGATGGGCAATAAACACTGACCTAGCCAGTGACAGTATGTATCAGGAATGAATAAATAAAATGTAAATCATCAGTAGTGGTAGATTTCTTATTTTTTGTTACTGTCTCCACCTGAAATTGGGTTAAAATTGATAGATTTCCATACTTCTAGAAGGGAACTACCAACAAAGGTCAGAAGGGAACACCTAATATTTTGAGCAGCACAGCTTTGGGCAATGGTATCTTGTCTACCGTGATAGTTAAGGTCAGCCAAAGGTCTTCAGCGTCATAGACAATAAATTGTGATATACTGGAGTTAAATTTCCCTTTCGGTGATGGTTCTGAGAAATGTGTCAGATATGTTGGGTCTGGGTGGTCAAAACCGCTCTGAATATGTTGAATTGAAGCTGGCAACTCTGTTCTAGGACCAATGTGTCACAATGTACCTTCAAAATTAAATGCTGCATTTAAACATCAATAACACCATCTGAAATTAGGTGCAATGCAACAAGTGAGAGTGGTAGTCGTAACATCACTGGATTAATAATCTCAAGGTTTTGACCTAATAAATGGCTTAGCTGATGCTCTGGGCACAGTCCAAATTGAACTTACATTCGATTAATGAACCTGGAATTAAGAAGACAGGCGTGGATATTACACGTCCCTTGGCTGTGTTTCTGGTGGGATGGTCAGAAATCTAGACCACTATTTTCCCACTCACTCTGAATCTCACCCTCATCTGTCCATGTTGTAATATGGTTGGCATGGACAGCTGGTGGGAGTGATTCATTTTTAGAGAAGTTTTTAAAAGGGCAGGATAGAGATGTCCTTGTGCATCATGGGTATCACCCAAAGATTAAAGCCCTTTCCTTCCTCTTAGGCTGTTCCCCAAATCCACATTTCCTCAACACCTTGCAACCAATACCCTGGACTTACCTTACTCCAGTATCCATCGATCTGTCTTCCTCATGGACCTGCCTGCAGTACCGGCAGCATCCACTACTGAGCATGTGGAGGTGTTGGGCAATCAGATTGGCCAGCTTCAATGAAGGGTAGGCCTTCCTCCCAATGTGAGCTGGAAGTCCCATTCTGTCTTTGTTGCTGGGCAGACCTTTTTCAGCATTTGTCACTTTCTGACTGACCTTTTAGTCTGGGGGGTGAGCAATTCACCCCCTGCCCAAGACCTTTTGGATGACATCCAGCCCCCCCTTCTCATGGTAATGGTGACCATGGAACTATCATCAATTATTGTAAAAAAAAAATCTGGTTCAGTAATGTCCTTCAGGGAAGGACATCTGCTGTCCTTACCTAGTCTGACCTACCTGTACTCCAGACCGATAGCATTGCCACTATTTCTTCAGCATAATTTCAAATTGCCTCACATGCCCTTCAGTTCAGGGACAATTAGGGCTTGGCAACAAGTTTGGCCCTGCCAGAGGTGCCAACTCATGAAAAAATGAAGAAAAAATACTGCCACAGTCCTGAAGAAAAAATGTGTTCCTTTCATAGCCACACGATAGCACGGCCGGCCAGTGAATTCCTTTTGAGGTATTATCATATTCCACGCTGCATAACCAACTGGGTCATAAAGAGATATTTTCCAATTGAGCATCTGTTTGAAACCAAGATACTAAAAATGATCAGTAACTTTAACATCCTCCTGTCTCTGATCTAAATACACTCAAGTCCTCAGAATACTTCATTTAAATAGTGAGTACTGAAGACCTCACAGAATTGCTACAGTGTGGAAGCAGGCCATTCGACCTAACAAGTCCACACCAACCCTCCCACCACATCCTATCCCTGTAAACCTGTATTTCCAATGGTCAATCCACCTTGCCTGCACATCCCTGGACACTATGGCCAATTTAACAATGGTCAATCCAACTAACCTGGACATCTCTGGATTGCTGGGGGATACTGAAGCTTCTCTGCACAGACATGGGGAGAATGTGCAAACTCCACACAGAGAGTTGCCTGAGGCTGGAATCAAACCCAGGTCTATGGAGCTGAGATGAAACAGTGCTAACCACTGAGCTAACATGTATTCTTTCCAAGTATTTTCTGATTGATCTGTTCGAAGTAGGTCGGACTTGCACCTGCGCTTCCTGGTTCAGGGGTAGGGACACTACCACTGTACTGCAAGATCCCCCCTGAAGCTGCTCCATGAAACTTATGTTGACAATCTTCTGTTGGATGCTTTAAGACAAAACTGAAGTGAGAAGCTTTATCGGCGAATTAACTGCTATGACCTTCTAAGGTTAAATTAAATTTCCCTGCACTGCTTTAAACTACAAAACAGACTCTTGCCAGTATTTTACAAGGTACTCTCTCTAAGCTCCAGTGTAAGTGGATTAATCAAATTTGTTTCAAGTCCTTAAAATTTCAGGAAGACTGGCTAATAAATTTCCAGTATGATGATTTTCTTTTGAAGAGGACACAACAATTTATATGAGCAGTGAATCACCAAATTATGCATCCAACCTATAACTGTGTTTACATGAACTGTGAACTTATCCAAGAAACTCAGAATATAGAAATACTATTGATGATTAAAAACACTGTGACACTCTGCCAAATCTCTATTAAACAAACAAGATTAAAGTGGAAGCCAATCGCTAAACATGGCATGTAATTAAATTAAGTCATGATTTAGTAACTTTTAATTTAATTTCCCAGAGAAAAGTTGGAACTCAACTTGTTCTAATTCCTTTAGTTTCTTGGGTACAGCAGTTTATGAGTGGCTGTGTTTGTTTGACTTCAGAGGTATCGGTCAACTGTACGTACATCACCATGACGACTGAACCAACAATTAAGGTAGTTGTGGCCAGCCTGTGGTCCTGTTGAGTTTGCAATCCTAATCTCTCACACAGTTAATAGACAGCTCGAAAGGTGGTGAGACCGTAATTCTCCCAATCTGAGTAACACAGAAAGTGGGATCTGATTTTGCTTCAATAAGATTCTTGTCAGGAATGATTCAGGAAAGGGTGAGATTTTATCATTTCGTAAATGTTTGAATGGCAATCAATACAGGCAAAGGGAAACAGAATCCTGTAACAAATACATTTCAGTTGTACTGACCAGAAGTTGATGTAGTATATAACTTAGTGACAGTCTAAAGCCAATGTCATAACAACTCAATGTTGTACAAGGTATAAAAGAAACCTCAAATGTCATAATCCTCAATCGCATTACTATAATAGGTATATTTTAAACCTGGTGATCTGGACTGAAGAAAACGCTTTTCTTATTTGTCTTACATAGTTACAAAACAATATCAACTTATTTTCATTTTAAATTATTTTTGTACAAGAAGTATTTCCCTCAAAGAAAGGGTTGAGAGTGTTTTGGGGAATACTAAATAGATTCCTCGAAATGTTTAAATAGGCAGCTTTGATTAAGGTTCACTTGAGTTTTGTAAACAATAGCTGTTTTAGGTTTTGCACAATATCATATTTGGCAAGAGCTTAAATATAAAAAAAATAGGAAGCTGTGAGACAACTGGAAACTGTATGTGCTTTTAAACTAAATAAGATTTAAATGGGGCAAAGCAGCTGTGATGCAGTACAGTTGATAAATAACTTAGAAATGTCATTCCATTGGCTTTGTGTTAATCGTTTCAATGCTGCAATCCAGTGTTTGTTTACTTTTGTATAAAATTCCTTCAGGATGACAGGAGGCCTTTTGTGTTATGGGTTATGTTGTGGTCTACTTCCTTGTGCTCTTCTTCTTTGTGCTCTTGTCAATGAACTTGCCCTGTCCTCGCATTCTGACGCAGTGTAGTGTTACAATCCAATTCTAACTGAACTTAAAGGTTTCCATAAGAACAATTTTCTTAAACATGCAGTAAGTTTCCAGAGGCATCTTTACTCTGCAATGATAAAATTTTACTTAGATATTTTGGGAGAGAAGATGAAGGATACACAAGGTCTCTTCCCTGGGGTTGGGGAGTCCAGACGAGATGGCATAGGTTTAGGGTGAGAGGGAAGTATTTAAAAAGGATCTAAGAGGTAACTTTTTCATGCAAAGGGTGATGTGTGTATAGAATGAGCTGCTAGAGGAAGTGGTGGAGCATTTAAATGGGTTTATGATTAGGAAGGGTTTAGCGGGATACAGGCCAAGTGCTGGCAAATGGGACTAGATTAGTTTAGGATATCTTGTCAGTCTGGACGAGTTGAATCAAAGGATCTGTTTCCATGTTGTACATCTTTATGACTTTAAGTACTTGAAAATGAAGCACATTTCATTTTTGACAGCCATTAAACAATCCTGGATCAGGTATGGAAAGCAAAACCCTACCGAGCTTGCATATGGGACTGAAATATTAACACTGAAGTGTTTCACAAGCAACACCCATCCAGATGATCTCAGGTGGACCAATGGCAGAACAGATTAGGATTTTGGTGGGCTGAACCTAACATCTGGTCATCTTCAAGGTCTTTGTAACAGTGTCTATCATACCAACAAAATCTGTAACTAGTTGTCATCATGCAGTAAATAATAGCCTTTAACTACAAAAGACTCTTCTAGTTGGACCAGGAAGTGGTTTACCTCTGAGGACCTTTAGTTTGTAGGGAGTAGTAGCAACAACTTGCATCATAAGCAGCAGATCATGTGGACTTGAGTGTGCCTGAAGGATCATCAACTCGGTGAAGGACGCTCTCTGGGCGGTCCGAAACCTATTGATCTTCAGCTGAAGGAGTTGACCCTGACTGAGTGTAGCAGACTGGCACATTCCAAGGTCCAGGACTACATGTTGAGGGATGCGCTGAAGCATGTGGCAGCTGCCGCCAAGACGCGATGGGGAAAGACCACCGTATAACGTCTGCCTGCCTAAAAAGAACAGGGGGCCCGTGCAGTCATTTGGGCTCTGCTGACGCCTCAGCTAAAAATGTAATCGTACAGACCTGTAAATAGGAATGATTACTCTGTTTTGGTATGCAAAGAAATGGAATGTTTACATATGTATGGCATGTCCAATTGTACAGACCATCAAAGTATTTATGAATAAAGTATATTTTTGAAATAAAAAAAAGTATGCTCATACTACTTAACCCAATGACATGTTTTAAGATTCAATGTCAGAGGAGTCCTTCTGTACTGTACCAATGTGTATTATAAGGCTTTCTTAAGTTCAGTGGAGACTTATCTCAGGAAAGTACCATCTTCTATACTGCTGTGTGTTGGGTTTCTGAACACAAGTTCCAATTTAAAGGCAGTTATGTCACCTGGGGCCATGTTGCTTCAGACCTGACAAAAATTATTACACTAGTACCCTGATATCAATGTTAGGATATTAAAAACAAAGATCTGAGGATGCTGGAAATCTGCAACAAAAACAGAAAGTGCTGGAGAAACACAGTAGAGCTGGCAGCATCTGTAGAGAGAGTTTTGGAGATAATGTTTCAAGTCTACTGACCCTACACCAGAACTGAAAGTAGCTGGAAAGGGTGGTATTAATGGTGATGATGGAGTTGGGGAGTAAATGGAGTACATTGTTCCCAGAGAGATAGAGAGAGAGAGAAAGAGAAAAGTGGAGATAGGTAAATAAATAGAGCATCAGGATCTTTGAATAAACCTTTTTATCAAGGTTGATCCTTGGTTAGTAAAACAGTGTTTACTCTTTCAGTGATGTCACTTTACACCAAGTACCATAAGACATAGGAGCAGAAATTAGGCCATTCAGCCTAATGAGGGTAGTCACTTGCTTGACGGAGTGAAGGAGGTACGGTCACTTCTTTTTACTACAGAAGTTGGTCAGTCTTTAGCTCCAAATTTACACACTACTTGCTTCAGTAGGAGATCCCAGATGCTGAACCTTCCGTCCTGAATCACAGGGCAACGGGCAAAGCAGCACATCTCTATGGACGGGGGATGTCCAATTTATAAACACTTGTACGAATGAATGTGATATGAGACAGGGCATATTGATATAAATTTTAAAGATATGCTATATAAATGTTTCCTTGTTTTTCCGAACAGCTGTTTTATAGTGTCTTGTGTTGTGTTCCAACATGTGTACAAATCGATTTACAAATGGACTCAAGAACAGAGCCCGTTCGCACCTGGGGTCAGCCTGTATCATATGACAGTTGGGTGAAAAAAATATCCTGTTCTATCCTGTTGCTAACTACTCTTATCCTGATGAAGCGCTCCTGCACGAAACATCAATTTTCCTGTTCCTCGGATGGTGCCTGACCTGCTGTGCATTTCCAGCACCACTCTAGTATCTGCAGCCCTCACTTTTGCTTAACTACTCCTATCTGTCATGTTGTCTTCTACCATGCAACTTACTTTGCTAACTATCTTTATATTGGCAGAAAATATGGGTGGGAAACATATTATCCATCCCTTCATCAAAATCATTTATATACATTATAAACAGTTGAAGTCCCAGCACTGATCCCTATGGCACAGCACTCCTTTATCCATAGCACATATTATGTCCTCAAAGAACTTCATGAGGTTAGTTAAAAATGATTTGGCTTTCACAAAACCATATTGATTCAGCCTAATTACCTTGAACTTATCCAAGTGCACTCCTATAGCTTCTTTCATGATAGCTACTAACATTTACCCTATGTCAGATATTAAGCTAACTGGCCTCTAGTTTCCTACTTCCTATCTCCCTCTGTTTCTGAATAAAATCATGAAATTCACAATCTTCTAATCTAATGGGACCATCCCAAATCAAGGTGTTTTAGAAAATTAAAGCCAATGCATCAATAATTTCATTAACCACTTCTTTTACAAAGTTAGACTGAAGTCCATCTTGACCTGGGCACTTGTCAGCCTGCACTCTACCAACTTACTTGATACTATTTTTGTGATGATTATTATTTTTTTCTGAGTTCCTCCCATCCTTCCACTTCCTGATTTATTTCTTCTTCTGGGATGTTACTTGTAATCTCTACGACTGAAATAAAATACGTATTCTCTTCACCCACTATTTCCTTATTTTTCATAATAAATTTTCTGTCTGATTTTCTATGGGACCCTTGTTAACACCTTTCTTTAAATATTTATAGAAACATTTACTGTGTGTTTTTTTATATTTTGGTCTAGCTTTCCCTCATAACTGAAGTTTCCCTTCTTTAATTTTTTTAATCATTCCTTTTTTTAAATATGCTGTCTAATCTACTGATCTGTCATTTATCTTTGCGCAATCATATGCTTTTTCTTTGATACTATCTTTAATATTTCTGGTAAATCACTGATGGCAGGTTCATCCTTTGGAATTCTTCTTGTTCACTGGAATGGATCTTTTCCATATATTATTAAATATCCCCTAATATATCTGCTCCCTGCATTACTATTCTCCTATAATTTAGCCTAATTTATCCTAAATTGCCAGCTCTGCTTCTATGCCCTCATAATTGCCCCATTTATATTCTCCAGATCTTCTCAGGCCTCCCTGAGTGTAAACTTCAACCATATTTTGGTCACTACTACCTTCGGGTGCATTCACTCTAAGGTGATTAATTCATCCTAACTTACTGCATAACACTTGGTGTAGTGTAGCCTTTTCTCTGGTCACCTACAGAACTTGTTGTACCAAGAAGCTATCCAGAATACATTCCACAAACACCTTATCTAGGCTACCTTTGCCTATCTGATTTTTCCAGCTGATATAGGGATTAAAGAATCTTACATTATTACTGTACCTTCCTGGCAAGCTCTCACTAATTCTTCTTTTATGTTCCACCCTCTAGCGTGGTTAATGTTTGGGGGTCTGTACATTACTCCCAAAGTGACTTCTTGGCTTTAACATTTCTCATTGTTACCCAAACTGTCTCCACATGCAGGTACAGTTGGCAGTTCGGAAGGCAAATGCCAAAATGTTGGCACTAATATCAAGCGGGCGAGAATACAAGAGTAGAGATGTACTGCTGAGGATGTAAAAGGCTCTGCTCAGAATGCATTTGACATATGGTGAGCAGTTTTGGAACCGTATCTATAGAAGGACATGCTGGCATTGGAGGTGGGGGAGTCCACTGGAGGTTTACAAGAATGATCCTAAGGATGAAAGGCTTGCCATATGAGGATCAGTTGAGGATTCGGGGTCTGTACACAGTGTAGTTTAGAAGGATGAGGGAGATCTCATTGAAACATGCAAAATACTGAGAGGCTGGATAGAGTAGATGAATAGAAGATGTTTTCACTAATAGGAGAGATTGGGACCTGAGGGCACAGACTCAGAATGGAGGGACGATCCATTAGAACTGAGATAAGGAGGAATTTCTACAGCCAGCCGGTGGTGAATCTGTGGAACTCACCGTTGTAGAGGGCTGTGGAGGTCAAATCATTGTGTGTATTCAAATTAGGCATAGATAGGTTCTTCAACAAGGTAAAAACAATGACTGCAGATACTGGAAACCAGATTCTGGATCAATGGTGCTGGAAGAGCACAGCAGTTCAGGCAGCATCGAGGAGCTTCAGCAAAATCGACGTTTCGGGCAAAGGCCCTCCTGATGAAGGGCTTTTGCCCGAAACGTCGATTTTTGCTGAAGCTCCTCGATGCTGCCTGAACTGCTGTGCTCTTCCAGCACCATTGATCCAGATAGATAGGTTCTTGCCGAGTAAGGGGATCAAAGGTTATGAAGAGAAGGCAGGAAAATGGGGCTGAAAAACATATCATCTATGATTGAGTGGTGGAGCAGACTTGATGGGTCAAATAACCTAATTCTGCACCTCTATCTGTGGTCTTATAAAGTCTGAGCTGAAGCTGCTTGAACTTTAAACACTTGTTGCAGACATGTTTGCTCTGGACCAAACTGGCATCCAGGAACTCCCATATGCTGCAACTGAGACACATCACTTGTCCTGCCATCTTTAATATGCTGAAAGGAATTCTTTAATTCTAAGACATTCTTTATATATATATATATATTTAATTAACCTTTACAGAGTTGCTATACTATTTTTAACTATTGAAAGAAACCTTAATCATTTACCAGATACTCACTCATCCATTAGTCAGCTTCTCCTCCTGTAGCACAGCAAGAATCAATTCCTGGTGACTCAAAAGGCAAAAACAACAGGAAAACTCTCTCCCTCCGAGTCCTGAAACCACTTGAATCACACCAGCACTCTTGCATGCCAACACTCGGAACAGTCGTGCTAGCTCTGCTCTTTACAAACTGAGCAAAAGAGGCCTCCACAACAGAGCAACCCTCATCTAAACATTCCGGTCTGGCACTGAGACTGGGGTATTAATGACAATGGAGAGCACGAAAGTATTTCCATTCGCAGTCTCACTGTGGATCCACTGGATATGGTAGGAGGGCTAGGAATAAATGGTGAATCAGCTTGCACAGACTATGTCCAGATGGCTGTAAAACATCTTCTCTCTTGGCTCCTGTTTACCAACTCAGAAAATAGCCAACATTCTAGGGACATGCCGAGTAGTAACTAAAAAACTGATCAACCTGTTCAGGAAAAAAATGATGTGGATATGCCCCGATCTACATCAATGGAGCTGAGGTGGAGAGGGTTGACAATGTCAAATTCCCAGGAGTGACTGTAATTAACAATCTGTCCTGGTCCTCCCAGGTACATGCGACAGTCAAGAAGGCATAACAATGCCTTCTTCCTCAGGAGGCTAAGGAAATTCGGCATGTCCATAAGGACTTTCACCAACTTTTACCGATGCACCATAGAAAGCATTCTATCTGGGTGCATTAAGGCTTGGTATGGCAACTGCCCAGGACTGTAAGAAATTACAGAAAATTGTGAACACAGTCCAGACCATCATGCAAGCCAACATTCCATCCATGGACTTCATCTACACTTCTTGTTGCTGCTGAAAAGCAGCCAACATCCTCCAAGACCCCGCCCACCCCAGTTATACTGTCTTCCAACCTTTTCTATCAGGCAGCAGATAAAGAAGCTTAAACACATGTACCAACAGGTTCAAGAACAGCTTCTTCCCCGCTGTTACTAGACTGCTAAATGGACCTCTTAACTTTCAAATCTAATGGTGATTTTGCTTCTGTGCACCTCCTGTGCAGCTGTAACCTTTACATGCCTCACTCTGCCGAAGCACCCTATGATCTGTATGTCCTTGTATGTTATGATCTGCCGGTACTGCATACAAAACAAAACTTTTCACTGTACTTAGGTATATGAGACAACAATAAATGGAAAAAAAGCTTCAAAAACACTTGGAACCTCTCTTTGCAATGACATTAAAGATTGGAAGGGCTTGTTACCAATTTTTGAAATGACCAGTGAACAATATCACACTTTGAGCCACAATGCCTTAGCAATGACTAAGGCAGATCAATAGCAGAGAAACAAAGAAACTCAGGCAACTCCTGCATTCTGGATTACACCACCTCCTGGGACATCCTGCACCATCTGCCCAAAGATCCGCAGCTCACAAATCTGTAAGTTCAGGTAGGTGAGGACAGAGAGCAGACACTTGCACAACTCAATAGAAACCCCCATCCAAGAATTGAGGGACAGCTGACAATGGCACTAAATGAAAATATTTGCTCCATTGTTTAGGTGGATGGGAGATGATGGAAGCCCAGAGTAGATCGTATTTTGGAAGAATGAGGTCAAAGATTCATCCAATCTCATTTAATTCAATGGTAAACAAAAATAACCCTATAAAAAAGGATCATATTTGAATTAAAATAAAAAAAGTTAATTCCTGAAGTTTCAGTAAACTTTCTTTACAGTAGTAAATCCACAGAATATTTATAAATGTTTCTTTCCAAGCAGTGCAAAGTTTTTGAGGATAATATTATCTTTATTTAATTACTGTACTAAGGGTTAAGCACAAGTCTAATAGCGTTTCATAAAAGCTGAAGATTATTTTGAGCCTCTCAAGGTAGTCTTGTACAGAATTGGGTTTATTTTAGAATTCTTTGTTATGGGAATCATTGCCTTTCATTGCTGCTTATTTTGTAAGTTAAAATTGGCAGAGGAATTCTGATGTAGAGATACCCGTCACATACTGGCCCTTTCTAATGGGGTATGCAACAATCAGAGATGAGCCGTTGGACAATATTTTTTCCAATACAAAATGTTTGCTGATGGAACTCTGACACTATGCACATTTGAAAGAAGAACTATTTTAGGTCCGACCATGGTCCTCACAATAAGAATACAGTCTGTGCCTTTGTAACATGCTATTATCCCCCACGGGTTGTTAAAGCAGAATGCATGATGAAATGGCATTTTCTCCAGAATCCTGTGGAGACTCAAAACTTAGTGAATCACTAAGTAGGAGTCAACAGGACAGATCACCTGACAGCAGCAGGAATATTAGAAATCAGTGCACAAAGTTAGACACATAATGCAGCTCTCTAAAAGTCCTTGGTGGAGTGGGACTGAACTGGTCCTCACCCTGAACAACTTCTCTTTCCAATCCTCCCACTTCCTCCAAACCAAAGGAGTAGCCATAGGCACCCGCATGGGCCCCAGATATGCCTGCCTCTTCGTAGGATATGTGGAACAGTCCATCCTCCGCACCTACACTGGCATCACCCCCCACCTTTTCCTCCGCTACATCGATGACTGTATCATCGCTGCCTCGTGCTCCCACGAGGAGGTTGAACAGTTCATCCACTTTACCAACACCTTCCATCCCGACCTCAAATTCACCTGGACCGTCTCAGACTCCTCCCTCCCCTTCCTAGACATTTCCATTTCTATCTCGGGCGACCGAATCAACACGGACACTTACTATAAACCTACCGACACCCACAGCTACCTAGACTACACCTCCTCCCACCCTGCCCCCTGTACAAACACCATCCCATATTCCCAATTCCTTTGTCTCCGCCGCATCTGCTCCCAGGAGGACCAGTTCCCCAGTTCCAATACCGTACAACCCAGATGGCCTCCTTCTTCAAAGACCGCAATATCCCCCCAGATGTGGTCGACGATGCCCTCCACCGCATCTCCTCCACGTCCCGCTCCTCCGCCCTTGAGCCCCGCCCCTCCAACCGCCACCAGGACAGAACCCCACTGATCCTCACCGACCACCCCATCAACCTCCAGATACAGTGTATCATCCGCCGTCATTTCGGCCACCTCCAAATGGACCCCACCACCAGGGATATATTTCCCTCCCCTCCCCTATCAGCATTCCGAAAAGACCACTCCCTCCGTGACTCCCTCATCAGGTCCACATCCCCCACCAATCCAACCTCCACTCCCAGCACCTTCCCCTGCAACCTCAAGAA
>NC_057733.1:17638986-17648031 GCF_004010195.1 Chiloscyllium plagiosum
ACGTTTCGGGCATAAGCCCTTCTTCAGGAATGAGGAAAGTGTGTCCAGCAGGCTAAGATAAAAGGTAGGGAGGAGGGACTTGGGGGAGGGGCTTTGGAAATGCGATAGGTGGAGGGAGGTCAAGGTGAGGGTGATAGGCCGGAGTGGGGTGGGGGTGGAGAGGTCAGGAAGAAGATTGCAGGTAAGGAAGGCGGTGCTGAGACATGGTGGGGGGAGGGGAAATGAGGAAACTGGAGAAGTCTGAGTTCAATTCAGTTTCCTCATTTCCCCTCCCCCCACCTTGTCTCAGTCAAATCCCTCGAACTCAGCACCGCCTTCCTAATCTGCAATCTTCTTCCTGACCTCTCCGCCCCCAACCCACTCCAGCCTATCACCCTCACCTTGACCTCCTTCCACCTATTGCATTTCCAGCGCCCCTCCCCCAAGTCCCTCCTCCCTACCTTTTATCTTAGCCTGCTGGACACACTTTCCTCATTCCTGAAGAAGGGCTTATGCCCGAAACGTCGATTCTCCTGTTCCTTGGATGCTGCCTGACCTGCTGCGCTTTTCCAGCAACTCATTTTCACCCCGGCTATTAATAATCTATATTAATGACACTGATATGGGACATAAATGAAGATTTCCAAATTTGCAGAGGAGGCCAAACTAAATGGACATTTGAACAGTGGGGACCCTGGAAGGACGTTCCAAAATGTAGACACTCTAAATTTGCAGGTACAAAATTGGCTGATGGAATATAATCTGTAGAAATGTGAGGCTAACCACTTTGTAAGGAAACCAGAACAATACAAAATAAAATGGAGAAAGGCTGGAAAGTACAAAACTTCAAAAGGGATTTGGATGTCCTTGTTTATCAGTTCTTTTAGTCAACATACATGTTGAGCAGGCAATTAAGAAGGTAAATGGTACCGCTGGCCTTTATTATAAGAGGATTTGAGGTTACCTGCAAAGCCGTCTTACTGCAATTATCTGAGCCTTGGTGAGACCACACTTGGAGTATTGCATGCCTTACCTATAGAAGGATTTATTTGCAAAAAAGCCTTCACTAAGCTATTCCTTGGGTGGAGTAATTCTCTTATGAGGAAGAATTATGTAGACTGCACCTTCATTCTTTACAGTCTATAAGAATCAGGGGCTATGTCATTAAAACATACAAAATCCATTCCAGTATTCACAGGGTAGATGCAGGAGCAGTGTCTCCCTCAATTGGGTAGTGTGGGGAGGGGTGTCTCTGGGGAACATAGTCTCACAGTAATGAGGAAGCCATTCAGGACTGAGATAAGGAGGAAGTTCTTTATTCAAAGGGTGGTAAATCTTTTGAATTCTCTGTCCCAGAGGGCTATGGATGCTAAGTCAGTGAACTGTTTAGATTAGATTAGATTCCCTACAGTATGGAAACAGGCCAGTCGGCCCAACAAGTCCACACTGACCCATTCCCCAACCCCTGTATTTACCCCTTACTAACACTAATACTATGGGCAATTCACCTATGCGGAGGGAGGAAACCAGAGCACCTGGAGGAAACAAACACAGACAAGGGGAGAATGTCCAAACTCCGCACAGACAATCGCCCGCAGTGGGAATTGTACCTGGGTCTCTGCCGCTGTGAGGCAGCAGTGCTAACCACTGAGCCACCGTGCTGCCCGTGTTCATGATTAGATTAATAGATTGCTGCTTTTTAAGAATATCAAGAGATTTTGGGAGAGTGCAGGAAATGAATATTGAAGTTGAAGATCAGCCACTAATTTAGCAAATGGCGGAACAGGCTCAAAGGGCTGATGGGCCTACACCTGCTCCCATTCCTCATACTCTGAAAAAAATATCAAAGGGATTTAGGGATATTGCAGGAAAAAAGGTGTTGAAGTCGAAGTTCAATGATGGTCGAGTTGAATGTTGGGCTGGGTTCGAGGGGCTGAAGAGCCTACTCCTACTCCTATATCCTAGTTCAAGGGCTGTGTTTCTTACAAGCACAGCTCTGCAATGGAGTTGCTAACTTTCCCAGATTGTCCTGCTGTCCCCAAAAGTAAAGTTGACTTTGTTATGAACAACCCAGAAGAAAAATCATCAGAACAAAAGAAATAGGAGGAGCAGGCAATAAATTTATTGTGTGTGATTTCTTCTATTCTTTTTGAACAGCTCCAGTTTTTATTAGTTCGAAAAATATTGACTGTATGATAAATGGACTGTTTTACTGAGAGTCACAAATCACTCAACCGGGTGATGAGAGTCTGTTTGCTTTCCAGTTGGTATGGAAAAGAATTTCATTGAAAGAATGGCATTTGGGATAGGGGGAGGGAATTGGTGTAAGAGGGGAGCAGAGTGGTCATAGGCAAGCAATTAAGTTATGAAATCCCCAGGAACACACCCGGGAATTGGCAATTTCAATGAAAATGCAGATAAAAGATTTTGCTGAAACAGCCCATAACTCACATTAATCTGAGTTCTAAACTAGACTTAAAAATCATCATTGCGTCAAACGCAGGGTATCCTGCATTGTAAAGATCATTTAGGTTTTTAAATCTTCTTTACCCTGAGTTGCAGGGTTAGGGTTAGGGTTAGGGTTAGGATGGGGGTGAGGGTAACTGGATTCTGCAGAACAAGTAAGTTTGCAAGTGACACCAAAATTGGCGGTGTGATGGACAGTGAAAGAGTTTACCTCAGAGTACAATGGGATCTTGATCAGATGGGCCAATGGGCTGAGGAGTGGCAGATAGAGTTTAATTTAGATAAATGTGAGGTGCTGCATTTTGGAAAAGGAAATCTTAGCAAGACTTATACACTTAATGGTAAGGTCCTAGGGAGTGTTGCTGAACAAAGAGACCTTGGAGGGTAGGTTTTGTTCCTTGAAAGTGGAGTAGCATGTAGTTAGGATAGTGAAGAAGGCATTTGGTATGCTTTCCTTTATTGGTCAGTGCATTGACTATAGGGGTTGGGAGGTCATGTTGCGGTTGAACAGTACATTGGTTTGGCTGCTTTTGGAATATTATGTGTAATTCTAGTCTCCCCGCCATAGGAAGGATGGTGTGAAACCTGAAAGGGTTCAGAAAAGATTTACAAGGATGTTACCAGGGTTGGAGGATTTGAGCTACAGGGAGAGGCTGAATAAGCTGGGACTGTTTTCCTAGTAGCATTGGAGGCTAAGGGGTGACCTTACAGAAGTTTATAAAATCATAAGGACAAGGTCTTAGCCCTGGAGTGGGGGAATCCTAAACTAGTGGGCATAGGTTGAAGGTGAAAGTGAAAAAAATTAAAAGGCACCTCAAGGGCAACTTTTTCATGCAGGAAGTGGTGTGTGTATTAAGAGAGCTGCCAGAGGAAGTGATGGAGGCTGGTACAATTGCAATATTTAAAAGGCATCTAGATGGGTACATTAATAGGAAGGGTTTAGAGGGATGGGACCAGGTGCTGGCAAATGGGACTAGATTTACCTGAGATATCTGGTCGGCATAGACAAGTTCGTCCATGTGCTGTAAATCTCTGACTCTAAGTAGCTTTGGATCTATTTAACCAACAAATTGGAGGAATTCGACATTAACACCACCATGATTGCAAATAAAACCAAAATATGATTGGATGAGTTAATACGTCAAATCAGCCACATAAAGAAAGGGGAAGGAAGATTGGATTAAGACACAGAGGGATGGAGAGAAAAGAGGTAAAGGAATGAAAAATAATTAAAATTCAATATTTTTATAGAGAATCAATCAGATTGCACACTTACATTTATTAATTTTCAGCAGTAGCCGTTTTGGATTAGGGTGGACAAAGTCGGAAGTCATATGACACCAGGTTAAGGTCCAACAGGTTTATTTGAAATCATAAGCTTTTGGAGTGCTGCTCCTTCACCAGGTGAAATCCTGACTTCACCTGATGAAGGAGCAGAGCTCCAAAAGCTTGTGATTTCAAATAAACCTTTTGGACTATAACCTAGTGTTGTATGATTTGTCATTTTCAGTAGTTAACAGTTGGCACCTTGATAAAAGGGTATTTAAACTAAAATGGATAAGACTTTACTTTCTGCTACTCAAATATAGCAATGTCACACTGTTCAACACATTTCAATGGTGAGTGCAAAGATTACATCGTTTTATTGTTCTTTATGTTTTGATTGTAGATTAAAATGGAAAAGGACTGGCTTTGAAAACAAGGATTGGGAAAGAATCGTGCACTTTTGGAAACAAGGTTGGTGTAACTCATTGAGATGTGTGTTTACACAGTTGCTTTTGCAGCAGTGGTAAACTGAGACAAGGCATGTGTGTATGTGCTTATACGTGCCTGTGTATGTGCATGAAAGTGATTTGACTGGCAATAGGTAGCTCATTGTTTTGCGTAAAGGAAACTAGTTGTGGATACCAGGAAGCATTAGCTAAACAACAGTGAATCTTGCACAAGAAAACAGCTTGAGGATTTACAATATAGGGGTAAAACCTTCTGTGTTTCTATCTCTCTGCAAGAAAAGCACCTGAAGCCTGAAAAAAGCCATGTATCTTCTCCACTCAAATGCTCAAAGCTGTTGACGTTAAACAGAAACTGACTCAGTTTGTAATTTGTGCACCAATCACCCACTACCTCCTGTGAAGAGGAGAAAGAACCCAGAGAAAGGGATTGAAAAATAGAAAGTCTTGATAAGGAGAAATTCACCTCATTGAACCTGCGAACTAGTGTTATTGAACTGTGTTTCCCCAGGTTATTTTTCCCTCCACCCATAACACCATTTTTTTTTGTTTATCTCTGTCTGCATGTGTGTGTAGGCATTTAAAAAGGAATCCGAATTTCAACTATTATGTGTTGATAGCTCAGCTTTTAAAAATCTGTGGCTAGAACTTAATTTATATGTAATAGGAGCGATTCTTGTTAAGTAAGGGAGCCTCAGAAGTACGTGCTGTTAAACTGAGTCCATTAGATAGGTAAATTGAATATTTTGATTAAACATCAACTTGTGTTGACTCTGGGCCTTGATATTCAGCACACTTTCCCAAGTGGCTTATAACATGAGTCAGAGAGACGCTGTTAGTGCAAAGCTGACGTTGTTTAATTGTACATTTGTTCCTTGTCAGAAGCTGTTGTACAATTTCCACAATGCAAGGCCAATAGCCATGTGGCAAGATCTACTCCAGTGGGCCCCAGATCAATCTTGGCTCATGTCTAGATACACAAAACTTTTGTGATTTACTGAAATAAAATAAATGTTACAATTATTCTATAGAATTTGAGCAACAAATCAGGCAGAATAAGGTTCAGTTGTTTTGTTAAGCCCCCCCTCAATTGACTGGGCAGATTAACAATCTATAGATTGATTATCTTCAATGTACAAAAGCTTCCAAGCACTGGATTCAATGTGGTTTATCACCATCACATTTTGCCGTGTCATGCAAGAAGAGACTATTGCAACTTATCAGCTGATCCCTTCAAGTTTGAACTAAGTGCTGTGTGCAAGAACCTTACCCCGTAGATAAATCTTACAAAGTCAGCATTCGCTATTCATTTCTAGTGGAACTGAAGCTGAACAGATGACGCACAGAGAGAAATGTAGCATGGGCTTATGGCAATCTGCAGGAAATCTCACTTGAATAGTCACCAATGAACCAGCTCCCTTTCTTACTTAACAACATTGCTTTTGCATCTGGAAAGAGTGCAACTTCTGTACTCCGAGTTGAGTTCTCCCTGGCACTCACAAACAGACTTAGTCAAACCATAAAAGCTCAGAGGGGCTTTCTGATACTGAAAGGCCTCTTGTAAGTCAACAAACCAAGAATTGTGTCTATGAAATGGTTCCAAGTAAAGAAATGTATCCTCAGAATTATAACTGTGATTAAATTCATCCCATCAATTCTCAAACTGGAATTCTCCTCCTACAATTGTTTACTTAATTTATCTGTACCATCTATCGGGCAGTATGGTGGCTCACAGCGCCAGGGACCCGGATTCGATTCCAGCCTCAGGCAACTGTCTGTGTGGAGTTTGCACATTCTCCCTGAGACTGTGTAGGTTTCCTCCCACAATCTAAAGATTAGGTTAGGTGAATTGGTCATGCTAAATTGCCCATGGTGTACGGGGATGTGTAGGTTAGGTGCATTAGTCAGGGGTAAATACAGGGTAGGGTAATGGGTCTGGGTAGGTTACTCTTCGGAGGGTCAGTGTGGACTTGTTGGGCTGAAGGGCCTGTTTCCACACTGTAGGGATTCTAATCCTGAAATTCTGAGGTAACTGTTCCACACTATGGCAGTAACATTATAAAAAAATGGCTTCACTTGGTCAAACACAGCAATTGGGTTTGCAAAACTGAGATACAGAGCTGAGTTCATTTATACTGCAGATGAATGCAGTGAGGCAATAACTAACCAGTAACACCTTTGGTGTCATTTTATTAAAAGTAAATTGTTCAACAACAGAGCTGCGTAATTCTCTATTCTATCAATCTGATCTATATTAAATTAATATTGTGTTGCTCCACAATGATTCAGTTGGCAACATGTGTTGAGTTAAACAACACCATCGAGGGAAACTCCAGGTTAGATCCCTGAGCTTTCAGCTCCGATGAGGACATCTATGGAGGATGGACAAGTGTTTGAATTTATGGTGCTCCATGTCACCTTCCATGGGGCTTCCAGCTTCAAGAACCGTCCTGCTTTTTGGACAGCAAGTTTACCTTGTAGCTGTGAGCTTGGGAAATCAGAGTCAGGTGACTGTCGCCACACTGAACATGGTTTTGACCCCGACAGGGGGATTCCTGAAGTCTGCAAGGAGAATCTTACCAAGCGTCTATGTTGATATCTGTCCAATCAATCTCAGGAGATTTACAAATGGAGTCAGTTTCCAAAACCACAGTTAAGGTTTCCATTTACCAAATGCATTGTACTGGAAAGTGCACATGTGTAGATCCAGGGCAGGGCAGAGTCTGCCTCAACATCAACCAACAGTTAAATGTCCAACTGGAATATTGATCTCTACATTCACACATAAATAATAGTCCTGAAAACAAAACCATTGGGGTCATGTTCCAAAGGAGCAGTACATCGGAAATAGTACATACATGGCACTACCTAGTTATGCAGGGACCTAGAATGACAGCCTAATGAATATGAGTTCAAATTTCACCATGGCAGTTTGATTATTTAAATTCAGTTCAACAAAACCTATGGAAATAAATGGTATCGGAGAACACAATCATGGGTTAAACTTTGCCAGCAAGTGGGAATTTTGCCAGCAAGTGGCAGACAGTACTTAACAACGGCAGTGCCCACTGGTGTGCCCATTACCCAATTCTGGTTACGTACACCGAGGCTGATTTCAGGGCAGCAGCACTTCCTATTCCATGTGGCCCATATCAAATTAAGCTCATTCTGACCTCATTAAAGCGAATTCATGGCTGAGTTTCGGTGCCTGGAGGTGGGTTCCTAGTGGCAGGCCGAGAGGCTCAGTGCTCCAGGTGGACTGAGGAGGCCATGGTTTGCCCTGTAGGGATGGGGGAGGGGTTCCTCTCCTACGATGGCGGCCTGTTGTCTATCTTTTGCTTAAAGATTTTTAAAAAGCTGGTGAGAGGAGCCTCCATGGTGAAACATTACCTCAGTTATTTTCCTTCCATAATAACCTCCTACTCCTCATAGCCTGAAAATCTTCTGATTATCCTTCCAGCTTTAAAGGAGAAAGTGAGGTCTGCAGATGCTGGAGATCAGAGCTGAAAATGTGTTGCTGGAACAGCGCAGCAGGTCAGGCAGCATCCAGGGAACAGGAGAATCGACGTTTCGGGCATAAGCCCTTCTTCCAGCTTTAGAGTCCACAGATACCTTTAATATTACAGCGAACCTATCTCCACACCAATTCAGAGGGAGCCCTGTGAAAATTCCAGATCAGTGTTTGTTCTTTCCCCTGGAGATGGTTCAGGACATGGTCGTGTGCTTCCTCGTCTCAAGAGGAAATTCTAGCCCTACCAGGTTAAATAGCCAACTGGTTGGATGCGTCTTTTGGGAAACCTGCTGTCATTGTCTGCTGTGAACTATAAATGATTCTCTGCAGCCTCTCAGCTGCATCAAGCGATGCCTAGAGCTGGACAATAAAGGTTGGCCTTACCAGAGATGATTTGCAGATGCCAGTATTGGACTGGGGTGTACAAAATTAAAACTCACACGACACAGGTTATAGTCCAGCAGGTTTAATTGGAAGCACTAGCTTTCAGACCGCTGCTCCTTCATCAGGTGGTTGGCAACCTGATGAAGGAGCGTCGCTCCAAAAGGTAGTGTTTCCAATTAAACCTGCTGGACTATAACCTAGTGTCGTGTGATTTTTAATTTTTTACCAAAGGTGAATTTATTTTCGAAAAGAATAACACAGAATAATTTTACCCTTTGCATTAAGATATAAACTCCAAAAAACTCTTCACATTCCATGACCTCTCTGTTTAGATATTATAATCTGAATGTCTAACAAACTAGGTGTAAGCTGAAGCTTTATGTGCTGATACATGTTGGATGCACTGATTTCTAACTGGAAAATTGGAAAATGGGATTGTTAAAAATAAGAAAGGAACAATGGATAATTTATATTGTTTGAATTATACAACAAGATTGTAGCACACTAAATTATTTTTAATGCGTATGGAGATAATAGATGGTATACAACAATCAGATACAAGTAAGTCTTTCTTTACTATAAACCGACTGACTCCCACAGCTACCTAGACTACACCTCCTCCCACCCTACCCCCTGTAAAAACACCATCCAATATTCCCAATTCCTTCGTCTCCGCCGCATCTACTCCCAGGAGGACCAGTTCCAATACTGAACAACCCAGATGGCCTCCTTCTTCAAAGACTGCAAATTCCCCCTAGACGTGATCGACGATGCTCTCCACCGCATCTCCTCCACTTCCCGCTCCTCCGCCCTTGAGCCCCGCCCCTCCAATCGGCACCATGACAGAACCCCACTGGTCCTCACCTACCACCCCACCAACCTCCATATACATCGTATCATCCGTCGTCATTTCCGCCACCTCCAAACGGACCCCACCACCAGGGATATATTTCCCTCCCCTCCCCTATCAGCGTT
>NC_057733.1:17648352-17656798 GCF_004010195.1 Chiloscyllium plagiosum
TTATCTTAGCCTGCTGGACACACTTTCCTCATTCCTGAAGAAGGGCTCATGCCCGAAACGTTGATTCTCCTGCTCCTTGGATGCTGCCTGACCTGCTGCGCTTTTCCAGCAACACATTTTCAGCTTTCTTTGCACTGTGCCAACAGTGACAACTTTAATTTACATAATGTGCTTCATGCAGAAGCCTTTCAAGATGCTTTATAAAGGCAGGGAAGGAATTGAAGAGAAGATATTTCAAAGGCATAAAAAATATGATAACAGGCCATGTTCTGAGAGCTAATTGAGATGTAATAGGTGATTTTTGAACAAGTGTGGGTTGTGGGATGTGAGTGTTTGAGAGCTGGATAAAGGGAAAGAGGGAATGAGTGTACAAAAGAATGTATAAATTAGGAGAAGTACAAGGTCATTCAGCCCTTTGAACCTGTTCGTTCATTCCACAAAACCATGACAAACCTAATTCCCAATATTCCCGGCCACTCCCAGTAACTTTTCAACCCCTTCCTTATCTGCCTCAACATTATTCAATGATTGTGCTTTTACCTTTGGAGGATGAATCCCAAAAATGCACTCCACTGAGAAAGATTGGATTAGGTTAGATTCCCTACAGTGTGGAAACAGGCCCTTTGGTCCAACAAATCCACACCGACCCTCCGAAGAGCAACTCACCCAGACCCAGTCCCCTCCATTTCCCCCTGACTAATGCACCTAACACTACGGACAAATTAGCATGGTTTAGTCACCTAACCTGCACATCTTTGGACTGTGGGAGGAAACTGGAGCACCCGGAGGAAACCCACGCAGACAATGTGCAAACTCCACACAGATAGTTGCCCGAGGTGAGATATGAACCCCGGTCCCTGTCGCTGTGAGGCAGCAGTGCTAACCACTGAGCCACCATGCCACCCAAAGATGTTCTCTTCTTCTGAGCAATCCTTACTTTTAAACTGTGACAACTCATTGGAGACTCTCCACAAGCTCTTCACAGCCACCTTGTCAAAATTTCTCAGGATTTTCAATGAAGTTGCCTTTCATGCCAGCACAATGTGAGTCCAGCCTGTACAACTTTTCTTCAGAAGACAACATGCCCTATCCAAGTATTGGTCTGGCAAGCCTTCTTGGGACTGCTTCCAATGCAGTTACATCCTTCCATAAATAAGGAGACCAATATTGTACACAGTACTCCAAATGTAGTTGCACCAATATCCTGTATTACTGAAGAACCAACTTTCAACGACTGTGTTCAATTATACTTGTAACAAAATAGTTGCATTCTATTAGCTTTCGTGACAACTTACTGTACCTGGGACAGCCAGAACCCCCTGCTTCTCAGAGCTTTGCAAACTCTCATTATTTAGAAAATGTGTTATTTTATTCTTCCTGTAAAATGGACTATTCCATACCTTCCCACATTATATCCCATCTTCCAAATCTTTGCCTACACAGTTAATCTATTAATATTAAATGTGATGTATTGCACTTTAGTTAAACAAACAATGGTAGGAGTTGTACAGTTAATTGTAGAGCCCTGGATAGTGTTGGCAAATAGAGAGAGACCTAGGGGTTCCGATATACAGTTCTTTGAAAACTGCATCACAGGTCGGCAGGGTAGTTTAGCACGCTTGCTTTTATTGCTCAGACCTCTGGGTGTAGGAGTTAGGATGTGATGTTGAGTTTGTACAGGACATTGGGAGGCCACTTTTGGAATACTGTGTACAGTTCTGGATGCTTTATTGGAGTGTTTAGGAAAGATTTGCCAGCTTGTTGCTGGGATTGGAGGGTTTGAGTTATAGGGATAAGCTGGAATACTTTTCACTGGAGCATAGAAGGTTGAAGTGGTGACCTTACAAAGGTTTATAAAATCGTGAGGGGCATAGATAAAGTGAATATTAAAGGTATTTTGCCTTGGGTGGGAGGGTTCAAAACCTGGGGACATATTTTTAAGGTGAGAGGAGAAAGATTTAAAATGGACCTGAGGGGCAACCTTTTCACACAGAGGATGGTTCGTATGAGAAATGAACTGCCAGAAGTAGTGGTACAGTTACAGTATAGTTACATTTAAAAGACATCTGAATAGACACATGAATAGGGAAGGTTTACAGGGATAATGGGCCAAACGCAGGCAAGTGGGACTCTGTTAGTTTGGGAAACTTGGTTGGTATGGATGAGTTGGACTGAATAGTCTGTTTTCATGCTGTGTGACTCTCTGACAGAATTTCCTCTTCACAGATCCTCTTCACAATCTGCTTTCCCACTTACCATTGGATCACCTGCATATTTCGTATGGAGGAGCGAAGGACTTCGGGGAAGCCATATATTTGTGTGGTTGTGTTCCTGAAACACTACTCAGGTAGTGTCTCCCACCCATCCTCCTCCTCGAACCAAAAAAAAAAGGTTCTGAGCGCCAGATTGGTAAAGTAATGAGTTTATTTTTTATTCCTTATTTTTTCAACAGTCTCTTTGGGAATTTAGAATAGTGGGAATGGAGGTTAGGGCAGTTGAATATTCCTCCTGCAGAATATGGGAGGTAAGGGTCACCACTAGTGTCCCTGCTGACTACATCTGCGGGAAGTGCACCCAACTCCTGCTCCTCGAAAACCGCATGAAGGAACTGGAGTTGGAGTTGGAGCTGGAGCTGGATGAGCTTCGGATCATTCGGGAGGCAGAGGGAGTTATTGAGAGGAGTTCCAGGGAGGTAGTCACTCCTAAGGTACAAGAAAAAGGCAGATGGGTTACAGTCAGGGGAAGGAAAGGGAACTGGCAGGCAGTGCAGTGATCCCCTCTGGCCATTCCCTCAACAATAAGTATACCATTTTGGATACTGTTGAGGGGGACGACTTATCGGGGAAAGCAATGGGGCACAGGGCTCTGGCACAGAGTCTGTCCCTGCTGCTCAGAAGGGAAGGGGGAAGAGGAGCAGAGCAGTAGTCATTGGGGACTCCATAGTTAGGGGGACAGATAGGACGTTCTGTGGGGATGAGAGAGACTCACGGTTGGTGTGTTGCCTCCCAGGTGCCAGGGTTTGTAAGGTCTCTGATCGTGTTTTTAGGATCCTTAAGGGGGAGGGGGAGCAGCCCCAAGTCATGGTCCACATAGGTACCAACGACATAGGTAGGAAGAGAGATGGGGATTTAAGGCAGAAATTCAGGGAGCATAGAGCAAGGATGAACAGAGTTGTTGCCTCTAGTTTGTTGCCCGTGCCATGTGCTAGTGAGGCAAGGAATGGAGAGAGAGAGGAGTTGAACACGTGGCTACAGGGATGGTGCAGGAGGGAGGGTTTTGGATTCTTGGATAATTGGGGCTCTTTCACGGGTATGTGGGACCTCTACATGCAGAATTGTCTTCATCTGAACCATCTACTTCAACGCCAGGAGCATCCGGAATAAAGTGGGTGAACTTGCAGCATGGGTTGGTACCTGGCACTTCGATGTTGTGGCTATTTCGGAGACATAGATAGAGCAGGGACAGGAATGGTTATTGCAAGTTCCAGAATTTAGATGTTTCAGTAAGAACAGAGAAGATGGTAAAAGGAGGGTGGGGTGTGGCATTGTTGGTCGAGGACAGTATTACAGTTGCAGAAAGGATGTTTGGGGACTCGTCAACTGAGGTAGTATGGGCTGAGGTGATTCTCAATAGGACTGAGAGAGACAGGGTAGTTGTCATGGGGGACTTCATCTTTCCAAATATTGACTGGGAACACTATAGTACGAGTACTATAGGCGGGTCAGTTTTTGTCCAGTGTGTGCAGGAGGGCTTCCTGACACAGTATGCAGACAGGCCAACAAGGGGCGAAGCCACATTAGATTTGGTACTCGGTAATGAGCCCGACCAGGTGTTAGATTTGGAAGTAGGTGGGCACTTTGGTGATAGCGATCACAATTTTGTTATGTTTACTTTAGTGATAGAAAAGGATAGGTGTATACCACTGGGCAAGAGTTACAACTGGGGGAAAGGCAATTACGATGCGATTAGGCAAGATTTATGAAGCATAGGATGGGGAAGGAAACTGCAGGCACATGAGAAATATGGAGCTTATTCAAGGAAAAGCTCCTGTGTGTCCTAGATAAGTATGTACTTGTCAGGCAGGGAGGAAGCTGTAGAGCACAGGAGCCATGGTTTACGAAGGAAGTGGAATCTCTGGTCAAGAGGAAGAAGAAGGCTTATGTTAGGATGAGATGTGAAGGCTCAGTTAGGGCGCTTGAGTGTTACAAGGTAGCCAGGAAAGACCTAAAGAGAGAGCTCAGAAGAGCCAGGAGAAGACACAAGAAGCTGTTGGTGGATAGGATCAGGGTAAACCCTAAGGCTTTCTATAGGTATTTAAGGAATAAAAGAATGATGAGAGTAAGATTAGGGCCAATCAAGGATAGTAGTGGGAAGTTGTGTGTGGAGTCAGAGGAGATAGGGGAAGCACTAAATGAATATTTTTCAATAGTATTCACTCTAGAAAATGACAATGTTGTCGAAGAGAATACTGAGATACAGGCTACTAGACTGGGTGGGATTGAGATTCACAAGGAAGAGGTATTAGAAATCCTGCACACTGTGAAAATAGATAAGTCCCCGGGCCAGATGGGATTTATCTTAGGATCCTCTGGGAAGCCAGGGAGGAGATTACCGAACCTTTGGCATTGATCTTTAAATCGTCATTGTCTACAGGAATAGTGCCAGAAGACTGGAGGATAACAAATATGGTTCCCCTGTCCAAGAAGGGGAGTAGAGACAACCCTGGTAATTATAGACCAGTGAGCCTTAATTCAGTTGCTGGTAAAGTGTTGGAAAAGGTTATAACAGATAGGATTTATAAAAATCCAGAAACGAATAATTTGATTACGGATAGTCAGCACGGTTTTGTGAAGGGTAGGTTGTGCCTCACAAACCTTATTGAGTTCATTGAGAAGGTGACCAAACAGATAGATGAGAGTAAACTGGTTGATGTGGTGTATATGGATTTCAGCAAGGCGTTCGATAAGGTCCCCTACAGTAGGCTATTGTACAAAATGCGGAAGAATGGGATTGTGGGAGATACAGCAGTGTGGATCAGTAATTGTCTTGCTGAAAGAAGACAGAGGGTGATGGTTGATGGGAAATGTTCATCCTGGAGTCCAGTAACTAGTGGTGTACCGCAAGGGTCGGTGTTGGGTCCACTGCTGTTCGTCATTTTTATAAACGACCTGGATGAGGGCACAGAAGGGTGGGTTAGTAAATTTGCAGACGACACGAAGGACGGTGGAGTTGTGGATAGTGATGAAGGATGTTGTAGGTTACAGAGAGACATAGATAAGTTGCAGAGCTGGGCTGAGTGGTGGCAAATGGAGTTTAATGCGGACAAGTGTGAGGTGATTCACTTTGGTTGGAGTAACCAGAATGCAAAGTACTGGGCTAATGGTAAGATTCTTGGTTGTGTAGATGAGCAGAGAGATCTCGGTGTTCAGGTACACAGATCCTTGAAAGTTGCCACCCAGGTTGACAGGGTTGTTAAGAAGGCAAACAGTGTTTTAGCTATTATTATTAGAGGGATCGAGTTCCGGAACCATGAGGTTATGCTACAGCTGTACAAAACTCTGGTGTGGCTGCACTTGGAGTATTGTATACAGTTCTGGTCACTGCATTATAAGAAAGATGTGGAAGCTTTGGAAAGGGTGCAGAGGAGATTTACTAGGATATTGCCTGGTATGGAGGAAAGGTCTTACACGGGAAAGGCTGAGGGACTTGAGGTTGTTTTCGTTAGAGAGAAGAAGGTGAGAGGTGACTTAATAGAGACATATAAGATAATCAGAGGGTTAGATACGGTGGACAGGGAGAGCCTTTCTCCAAGTATGGTGACAGCGAGCATGAGGGGGCATAGCTTTAAATTGAGGGGTGATAGATATAGGACAGATGTCAGAGGTAGTTTCTTTACTCGGAGAGTAGTAAGGGTATGGAATGCTTTGCCTGCAACGGTAGTAGATTCGTCAACTTTAAGTACATTTAAGTCATCATTGGACAAGGAATAGTGTAGATTAGATGGGCTTCAGATTGGTATGACTGGTCAGCGCAACGAAGGGTCTGTACTGCACTGTAATGTTCTATGTTCATAACCATACCTTCAATCTCTTCATCCAAGTTGTAATTAGGCCTTGTTAAAAAAAACACCATTTGCCAATCTAATGGAACCTCCTCTGAATCTAGGGAATTTTGAAAAATTAAAAGCAACACTAGCCACTTCATTTAAAATCCTGACATAAAGTCCATTAGAGGACAGGAACTTGTCAGCCCATGATTCCAACAATACATTCATCATCACATTCCTGAACTTGCTTGAATTCCAATTCCATTTCTTGATTTACAGCTATTTCGGTATCCTTTATCCTGAACACAGGATAAGTGTTCTACTTTTATGCTCTCATAATTGCCTTTATTTAGGCCTATTCCCACTTTTCCCTCCCTCAGGCTGAATGTAAAAGTCAATTGCATTGATTATTGCTGCTACCTAGGGGAGCCCCCAACAAGAGGTTATTAATTAATCCTCCCTCATTGTACTATCCCATGTTTGGTAAGTTGGTTGGACAGCTGGTTTGTGATCTTGAGCACCATGGGTTCAATTCCCACATCAGCTGAGGTTCCCATGCAGATTCGGCCCCTCACCCTCTCACCTCACGTGTGGCAATGGTGACTCTTGGGTTAAATTACCTAATGAGGAAGCAGCTCCATGGTCTGGTAAAACTACAGTGATTTTACCTTTACCTTAGTAATGCAAAATATCTCTGCCACCTCCTGATTTTGCATTATTATTTCTCCAGACTCATTTTCTACACCACCATTGACTTTATTAACTCCTCTTTTTACATAGCTATAAAAACTTACTCTCTGATTTCGAGCTAGCTTTCTTTCATACTCTAACATTTTAGCTATTCTTTGCTGTTTTCATATCATTTCTGACCTGCCACTCATCTTTGCATAATTAGTTGATATTCTGTAAGTTTAGTTTACCAAGAATGGTGGATCTTTCCCTCTGCTTTTCTTCCTCATTGGAATGTATCCATTCTGTGTGTTCTGAAATATCCACTTAAATGCTTGCCACTGAATCTTTACTGATCTATCCTTCAGTGTAATTTGCCTGTTCATTTTAGCTAATTCTACTTTTATGCTCTCATAATTGCCTTTATTTAGGCCTATTCCCACTTTTCCCTCCCTCAGGCTGAATGTAAAAGTCAATTGCATTGATTATTGCTGCTACCTAGGGGAGCCCCCAACAAGAGGTTATTAATTAATCCTCCCTCATTGTACTATCCCATGTTTGGTAATAACCTGCTCTTTGATTGACTGCAGAACATGCTGTTCTAAGAAACTATCATGAATACATTCTAATGACCTCGCCCAGGCCACCTTTGCTCATGTGATTTTCTTCCAGTCATTTTGCAGATTAATCCTCCCACATAATTAGCACATTCTGGCAAACTCCCATTATTTCTTGCTTCAGGCTGCAACTCACCATGTTGTTACTGTTATGGTGCCAATATACTAGTTTCACAAGTGACTTTTCTAATCATTTCTCATCTCTACCCAAACAATTTGTATATCCTGTTTTCCTGGACTTAGGTCATTCCTCTCCATATTGTTAATACCATCACAAATTCACAGAGCAAGCCCTCCATCTGTTTCTAGTATCCTGTCCTTTCTAAATGTTACATACCATCCAATGTTCAGGTCCCAATCTATGGCGTCCTGAGAGAATGTCTCTGTTCTGGCCAATAGATTATTTATTTATTTACTTTTATTTGTTATGTTTCAAATGCTATGTGCATTTTGATATAGAGACTTTTGTGTTGTTGTAACCTTTTGCCTTAATTTTTCATTTATTCTTAAATGTGTACTCTCTACTCCTTTTCTGACTGTTCAATATTTCTAATAAATACCACCCCACCCTTTGATTGATCATGTCTTCTCAAGTTTGATCTCTTGCTTCCAACATTCACTTCAAAATTTCCCTCATTTCCTGGTTGTCTAGAACACTGGCCCCAGCATAGTTCAGGTGGAGACTGCCCAATGGTCCAGCCCCACTTTCCCCAGGACTGACTGTCTCCAAATGCCAGTACATCTCTCCTAAGATGATACCCAAAATTATTTACAATGTTCCAACAGTTGTCTGAGTAGTGCCTTGTTTAATTTGAGCAAAACTTCCCTGCTTTTATATTCAATTCCCTTTGAAATAACGAGGAGAAAGTGAGGTCTGCAGATGCTGGAGATCAGAGTTGGAAATGTGTTGCTGGAAAAGCGCAGCAGGTCAGGCAGCATCTAGGGAACAGGAGAATCGACGTTTCGGGCATTAGCCCTTCTTCAGGAATGAGGAAAGTTGGTCCAGCAGGCTAAGATAAACCATATTCCCTATCTTTTATCTTAGCCTGCTGGACCAACTTTCCTCATTCCTGAAGAAGGGCTAATGCCCGAAACGTCGATTCTCCTGTTCCCT
>NC_057733.1:17659968-17687860 GCF_004010195.1 Chiloscyllium plagiosum
CAACAAAACGACGGTTGGAGGAGGAACGCCTCATCTTCCGGCTAGGAACTCTCCAACCACAAGGGATGAACTCGGGTTTCACCAGTTTCCTCATTTCCCCTCCCCCCACCTTGTCTCAGTCAAATCCATCGAATTCAGCACCGCCTTCCTAACCTGCAATCTTCTTCCCGACCTCTCCGCCCCCACCCCAGTCTGACCTATCACCCTCACCTTGTCCTCTTTCCACCTATCACATTTCCGACGCCCCTCCCCCAAGTCCCTCCTCCCTATCTTTTATCTTAGCCTGCTGGACCAACTTTCCTCATTCCTGAAGAAGGGCTAATGCCCGAAACGTCGATTCTCCTGTTCCCTAGATGCTGCCTGACCTGCTGCGCTTTTCCAGCAACACATTTCCACCTTTGAAATAACGGCCAATCCTCCATTTGTCTCCATTTACCCACCAAACCCAGATGCCAGTTTTTTTTGTGATTCATGGATGAGGTCTCCCAAATCCTTCTGTTCAGTATCTTTTTGCAGACTTTTTTCCATTTAAGTAATACTCAGCTCCTGTATTCTTCCTACCAGAGTGCATAATCTCATACTTCCCTACACTCTACTCTATCTGCCCAGGTATTTTCTTAATCTGTTTATATATCTCTCTGCACACTCACCACTAGCCTTCTCATCTTTTTCTGTGTCATCCACAAACTTGTTTATAGTATATTAATTTTGATAACCCCAAGTTATAATAATCATTGTGACTTTTTTGTCATCATCAGTCCCTTTGAACTGAGGATGATGTCTGTCATACTCGATGTGTCTTCAGGTGACAGACGAGCCCAGTATTTGAGCAACACGTTCTTCCACTTTTGGGCACAGTTGCATGGGGAAATGGAATTCACAGCCCAGTTGGCTTCATTCTCCTTTCTCTGCTTTCACTGTTGCACCTCGTGACTGAATTGTTCAGAGAGGTGGATATCTGGTTATGTGGCCTCCCCATTCAGCAGTCAGTTAAAAATCAATAACCACCTTCTATCTCTCTGACCAGCAGTCCAGTATTCAATTTAGGAAGTAAATGTAATTGTTGGCATCTCCCCAGTTAGACCAAGATTAAGTTTCTATGCCCCAATCTATCCACTGGTAATCTATAGGATATAAATGGTGAGCCATTATTACATCAGGCATATTGAGGTTCTATAGCTCCCTTGAGGAGACATATAGCCTCCTTCTGAGTTTGCTTGATGCAATATACATAGAACATAAGTGTGTGCTGTTCCATGGACATGTTGACTGAGTTCTGAGTTTCTAGTAACTGTTGGGTGGAATTGGAAGCTTTGAGGTTAATTTGCATCATGTGATCTCTGATATATTAGTTAAGCAAAATTCAGTTTACAATATCAACGGGAAGGTATAGCTTTTAAAATAATTTATGATCTCTCTTCATGTCTTGTGGACAAGGCTGCTAGTTTGAGGATAATGGTGTTGCCTCTACAACCCTCTAGGGTAGAGAATTCAAAATATTCGTCACCCTCTTGGTGAAGAATCACTCCTCATCTCAGTCTTAAATGGCCTACTGCTTATTCTGAGATTGTATCCCATTCTTTTAGACCCCAGAGAGAAAATATCCTTCCTGCACCTACACTGTTGGGTTGTATCAGGATTTTGTATGCTTCAGTAAGATCACCTTAAAAATAAGATATTGTGATGTTGAGTTGGAAGCCTTTTTCCATGTCAAAGGATTCAGACCAAGATGTTCTTTCCCTTGTTTTGGTAACTTTCACCTACTGTGATTACAGAAACTGTGTTTCCTTTGGGTGCAATATAATTATAGAATTATATAAAAATTGAGCCACAGCACCAAATGTGTATTGTAGACTTTTTGACAATACATTTTCACATGTAACAAAGCACCATCACTCCTTACATGCAAATCGGCAGCTGTAGACCTGACTGGTGTCTTTTATGCAGCTAAGATCCACTCACAGCAGGTCTTACCAGCAACATTTTAATATCTTATAACTGTCCAGGGCTGAGTTTTCATGCAGGTGCTCTCCAACTGGACTTAGGGAAACGTAGGACCTTTTTACACTGGCTGCTGTTTCTAACTCTCACAGTCCAGGTCTTGCATATTTTTTTCTGTCATTCTCACTTCAACAAAATTTGATCATTTTAAGGGAAGCTTTCTTCACTCCCGAGTGCTCTACCTGAATGATATTTACTTGCTTCTTGAAGCCACCTGGGAGGAATATAGATTGTCAAGTTATTGTGTTAGCCAAATGAAGATCGAACTGCTCAGTGATTCATGTTAGGCACCAGAAGATACATTACCTGCTGTCACAGTACACATTAAAGCAAGCATAATAAATCTTTACCGTAACTTGTCTAAGTATAAAATGATCAGGGAAATCCATCGTGCATCCTTTGAGTTAGCACGATATCTTTATTTGTCTTAGAACCTTAGAACCCCCTATAGTGTGGAAAGAGGACATTCCGCCCGACAAGACTGCACAGACCCTCCAAACAACATTCCACCTGGACCCATCTCCCGATCCTATCCTTGCAACCTTGCATTTCTCATGGCTGATGAACCTAATCTACACATTCCTGAACACTATGGGCAATTTAGCAATTTAACAATCAATCTAACTTGCATATCTTTGGACTATTAAAGAATTCTCTGAATCGCCACTCACAGAATAAATTATGTATTTTGATGTTTACTGTTATACATGATAGGTTTAACTGAAGGAATGTGAAAAACATTTGAATTAGGTTTGTTCTGTGCTTTGTGTCTGGGGGCTATCATGCACAGCCACCAGCCTGTGCCAGTTCTGGTGAAGGTGAGTAACACACACATTTGGTGCTGTCACCACTTGTACCAGATTGTAGTGTAGGTCTGAATATCTGCTGTGCTGCTGTTCTGTCTGCATTCATCAGGGAACCAAGCAACACGTACTAATAGCAATGTGCAATTAGCCTCCAGTGCTGAAAAGGAAGCCTTACTGAGTGACAGCAGGTAGCTGTGGAATGCTACTGTTTCAATTCTGAACAAGATGAATGGAGCCCTAGGGCAGACAATGCACTCCAGGGTCTGAGATGCCTTAATGGTGGAGGTAAAATGAGGAAAGACCTAAAATTTCTTTGGAGGCCTTTAGATGCTTATAGGGCAACTCCTCGAAGGGTGGGAGGGAGGTCACTTCCTGGTACCTGGAAATTGAGGACCTGGCAGCAATGGCAGAAGAAGTCTAAAGACCCTCTATAGGTTAATAAATGCATCTTCACATTGCCATCTCCTACCCACTGCTCCACCAAGCTCTCATGCTGCTCAATGTACCACATCAACAAACATCACCAGCCCCTGGCACTCAGGTCTCACACGTAACACTCACAGTCTCTACACCTTATCCTCACACACCTACCAATGCTGCGAACCTCAGACCAATCCCACTCACTGACTTCATATACCTTTGTTATGACACGTGATAAACACACCTGCTTAACTTAAAGTAGTAAAACAAAAAAGATTTATCCTGTGCAGTAATCTGTGAAAATTCAAGAGGCCAAGCACTTTTTAAAATAAAAATTAACAACTTTATTTCTTAAAGTATAACAGAGAATAATTAACTAACAACTATTTACAAATCCTTCATCTAACCTACATTTTACTTTCCCCTTCTACAATACTAGTCCGATAAAACCCCCAATTAAGATTTACTAAACAAAACTTCTTATTCCAAAACCAGGCAGCTTTCAGTTTTCTCTGTATTCCTATCTTCTTTTCTTCACAGGTTACTGATCGATAAAGGTACCTTTAAGAGAGCTATTTTTCTGCGCAGTGTGCAGATGTCTTTGGCTTGGCAGTTCTCCTCTCAACTGTTCAATTTTCCCTGGTCTTATATCCCCAAAGCATCGGATTGTGTAATTGGCTTTTAAGATTGTCAATATACTAAATTCAAACTGGATTGGAGTTTGGTATAACTTAAATTGATTGGCCTAATTTGAATCTTTTTTGTTGTTTCCAGGCAACCAGCTAATCTAGCTACCCCAGTAGGTGGACCACATGTTTACAATGTATCTTATTCAGAACACTTGGTGCTGTCAGGTAGTTTTTGCTAGCTTTTAAAACTTACTTAAAGGTACAGTGCACTCACATTTTCATAACATATTGGCTTCTGATGGCTGCATGTGCAGAAGTGGCTATCATAACTGGTCAATGCTGTGATCTGTGTTAGTGTGGTAACTACCATGCACAGAATGTCAGAATAGTGTAGCTTAAAGGGAACGTTGCCTCCAGCTATTCACCTAGGAGAGGCATCTTACCCAACATATTGCTAATCTTCTCCACTACATAAAGGAAAACAAATGGTACACAAGACAACAGACCCAGCTGAGAAACAAAGACACCGCCATCCTCAGCTCCATGCTTGAAGTGTTTCACCCCAGCATGGGGTCTGTTGCCAAGCTGGGCCCATGGCATTCAGCGTCCCTTAGCACACTGAGGGTGATAATATGTTCCTGCCTGTTCTCAACTGCCAGCTTATACTGATTCTACTACCTGCTGGAAAATACATGCTGCAGATAGTGACAGTATGAACCTCCTGCATTTCATCCCACTGTTAATTGTACATTCATTGTCGGAGACAGACAGGTTACTGAAACTTTTCATCTTGCACTCATTAGGCCAAAAGCAAGAATGGCAAATTTCAAATGATCATAATTGGGTATTGCATCTGTTGTGATGAGGTTGGCAACATGAAAAATTTCAATGACCTCTCTGACTTTGCAGCAATATTCAAGCTCTGTATTACCAACTGGCTATTTATTTAATAATGTTTAATTGTATACAAGTAATGTGTACTAACTGGGATTTATATGTGGGTCTGCAAATAAAGACTGAAAAAATGGGCTGTGAGTTCGAATGTATATGCTTGTAATAAGCAACACTGTAAATAAATGCTTACAACAGTATGAAATGACTGGGTCCAGTTCTACCCTTCACAAACTGGATTTCTAGAATATAACACCCACTACTCACAACAATCTTCCCATTTTGCTTTCCTGCTTTCAGACACTCAAGATCTGTTGCATGCCCAGCCCTAGCACGGGCAGGAGGAGGAAAAGTGCAACACCTCAGCATTGAAAAAGAGGACAAGTCACTTACGCAGACATGGTCATGCACATACATCAAAGGCTAGTATAGAGTTGGGGTTGGGGTATGATGAACTACAGGGAGTAATGGAGCTGCAGTCTTGCCATAACTAAAGGACGGGTTGTTTGCCAATGGACGGCATGGTCACAGATGAGATCTCCAACAGGAGGACTTATCCGAGGAATTTGATGGTATATGGACAGAAGAAAGCTGATGGATATGTGCACCCAGTTGTTAAGTGTATGGTTTGGCCTGTCAGACTGCCTCCTGTCACTATCAAGAAGCATGGAAGAGTCCAGCTCCAAATTAGCACAGAGTTTCCTGCACAGCCTCCCTTCTCAATAACTTTTCCACCATCTCTGTTGTGCTGTAACAGAGGCATTGCTACTCAATCCCCTGTACCTTTTGCTTGCTTTGTATAGGGAGATCACCCAAATCCTCTGGCCTGCAGAGAATTGAAATCAGGAACTCAAAAAAAACACCTTCAAAGGCAGAACAGAGTACTTCAATGGCATTTGCAATAGCAGGCAATATTTTAAGTGATCTTGTCTGAAGATTACCTGAATCTTTACATAATTCCAGGGTTGCACCACTCCAGCAGCTGAACACTTGTTCATTGGTGACTGTTAAGTAAGTTTATCCAATGGACCTGGATGGTTTGAATTTTGGCGTGAGTACCACATCAGCTAACTCAGCTGTGCAAAGTCATGACAGAATGGGGTTTGGAGATTTCTGGCATCTGCAGGGAGATGCCTAGACCAGCATTTTTTCCCACGATGGTGCAGCCACTGGCTTTCACTGAATGTGAAATTTAAAATTCAACTTTTGTGTCCGTCATTGCCACATGCCTTACTCTAAACAATCAAGAGGGACTTCACAGGCCAGGCATAGCAATCAAGCAATGAAATGTAGATTTAAATTTAATGATATGTTTCTTAATTATATTCATAGAGGTATTAATTGTCTTAACATATAAACATTTGCCAGGTGGGGTTCAGGGAAACATGATTGAGATATAAAAAATTATGAGGGGCATAGTCCTTGTTGCAGGGATTAATACCTAGGAGTTACAGATTTATGACAAGGGGATTTAGGGGGTTATGAGGAAAAGCTCTATCACTCAGAGAGTTATGGGAATCTGGAACTCACTGCCTGTAAGAATGGTCAAAGCAGAAACTCTTATAAACATCTAAAACATATTTCAATATGGTCCTGTGTTGCCAAGGTACACAAGGCTTTGGGCAAAGTGCTGGAATATGGGATTGGAATAATTAGGTGCTTGTTTTTGATGGGTCCAGACTTGATGGGCCAAAGGGCCTTTCTCTGTGCTGTACATCTCTATGACTCCAAGACGTATGTACAAACATACAAGTATACAGACAGACATCTGGACACATGAATTAAGAGTACAGTCAGTCCTTCTATAACACAATGGTAGCGTTCTTGTGCAACCCTGTGTTGTAGAAAAATTGTGCTTTAGGAACAGTGCTGAAAGTGTTGGTGCCGTAATCGCATTACAGCCAACACACGTTCTAAACGTTCGCGCTGTAGAAACAGCAACCCTAATTCGTCAATCATGTTGCAGCAAATTCGTGTTGATAAAACGCTCATTATAACATAATGACCTGTAGTGCATTCGGTCCATCAAACTGTTTCGTCATTCAGTCAAGTCATGGCTGATATGATTGGCCTTAACTCCACAGCTGTGCTTGCTTCAAACTCCCTTAATAATCAAGAATCTGTCCATAACTGCCCACACAATATTCAATAACCCTGCCCTTTGTCACTCTCTGGGAAAGAGACTTCCCCAGACACACAACTCTCTGAGAGAAAAGAAATTCTCATCACTGTCACAAATGAGGAACCCTTTATTGTTAAACTGTGTCCCCTTGTTCCAGTCTCTCCCACAAGAGGAAACATCCTTTCAGCATCCACTCTGTCAACTCCCCTCAGGATCACACCATGCTTCAATAAGATCACTTGTCAGCCTTCCAAACTCCAAAAAGTACAGGCTCAACCTATACAACATTTCCTTATAAGGTAATCATTACTTGTTTTACACTTTTGCTTGTACATTGCACTAACTCTACAAAAACATATATTTTGTGCATGAAATGATTCCATAAGAGTCAGAAGCCTTACTCTAACACAGCATGAGTTGCAGCCTCCGAATGATAGCGATAGAGAAGCAGACAGTGATCCACTCGAAATACGCTCCCTCCCTTTCGAAGATTTTCATAAAAGAATAATAGATCTTCAGGGACACCCTAGAGAAATAGATTGGTAAGAATTTCATGAGAACCTTGAGTATATAAGTCATATAAAACCTTAGAGTTTTAACAGTAATGCTCAAACATCTGCTTCAGACATTGTTGTATTATTCAGACAATGTTGCAGGGCAGCACGGTTGGCTCAGTGATTAGCACTGCTGCCTCAGAGCACCATGGTCCCAGCCTTGGGCGGCTGTCTGTGTGGAGTTTGCACATTTTCCCCATGTCTGCGTGAGTTTCCTCCGGGTGCTCCGGTTTCCTCCCACAGTTCAAAGATTAGGTGAATTGGCCATGCTAAATTGCCCATAGTGCTAGGTGCATCAGTCAGAGGGAAATGAGTCAGGGTGGGTTACTCTTCGGAGGGGTTGGTGTAGACTGGTTGGGCCGAAGGGCCTGTTTCCACACTGTAGGGAATCTAATGATTCTAATAAATTATGATCATTGAATTGAGCTTTCAAAAACTACCATGGGGTAGTTCTTAGTGAAGACATGATACTTTCAAATGTGTAGAAGACTGAGCCTCAAAATTGCCCTGAATGGATATTCATAATTTGGAATGGCTTTGTCTGGAACTGTCGACATTAGAAACATAAAGGCCAATAACCAAAGCATGGCGCTCACTGGCAACTGGAATGCATTATTTCTTGCATCATGCTAATGCAACTGATCTGAAGGAATATTCAAAAGGCTAGACTTAGTGGCTAACTCTGAATAAATGTCAATAGCCGTTATATATGCAATCATAATTCATGGGGTTTTGCACTGGAGGCTTCTGTCAGTCAATTATTTATGAACAGGGAAAGTAAATGTCTGTCCTCTTCACCATTCAAACTGAACGTTTGATAGTGGGCAGTGCACAGTCCAATGAGGACGTACCAGTTAAAAGATTTAATTCAATGCCAAATCAGGTACAGCAAGCAAAAGTTGATTAAATTAGATTAGATTAAATTACAGTAATAAAAAGATATATTTCACTTCTGTTGTTTTGTTTCGAATCTCCAACAATAATTAAAATCTGAAGCAATGGGAGCGTACATTTATAAGCAAATTTTCAGTGACTGAGAGGTTGTTGACAGTAATTAAGACTTACGCTGCTATTAAAAGGCATTTACATTATAATTGACAAGCCGTAATGTTTTCTGGCCAGCTTAATCTGTATGTTAGTTCTCAGCAAACAACTTCATGCCATTTCATGTATCAATTAATTGCACAGTCTCTGTAGAGGTAAGGCATTGTTAAGAGTAATTTGTGGATTTATATGTTTAATTCTACATTTACAACTGCTGAAATTTGATATCTGATTTTCATTTTAATAAGTAGATGTACTATGGTAGGTAAAGTAACATGAGATAGTAGCCAGAGGAGCAGATACATTCAGTTAAATTTGTGGTGGGTGTTGTAAATAGTGGTTTGCTCTGTCCACTGTTTGAAGAAAAAGTTGTAGAGAGTTGCAGCTAATTTAAGACTAGATGTGGGAAAGCAGTTTCATAAAATCAAGGCAATAAAGGGATCGATAGAGTTTATGAAGAGGTCAAGCAGTTGGTTGTCGTTAGGATATAAGTAGAAGCTGATCTCATGCGTGTGGATGTTGTTAAAAAGCAACGTGTTGAATAGGAAGTGGAGAGAAGCCAGGTCTGGATCCTTGGGCAATTTCCAAACTGAGACGAGAGGGAATCACATTGCTGCTAATGCTCTGTCCATAAACACATGGGCAAGTCTGGTACCATATGCAAATGTTCCACATTGAGTTGGACAATAGAGGAGGGTATGTTTTGAGGAGGCCAGTATGTCTGGCCATCTCTATATTTGGAAAAGAAAATGAGGAGGGAGAATGAACATGTCAGAGAAAGTTGTTCAATTTTTGTTCACTCCATTTCTGTGCTGTGGTCAGGGCAGAATCTTGAGTAAAAGGATAGAAACAAGGAGGTGTCAAAGAGATGGGGATGGGCCTTAGAGACACAGATTGTTCAAGGACACTGGGGAGGAAATGGAGCCTTGTGCCTAGTATCACTTGCAGGTTAAGAATAGACTAATGACATGTCCTTAGGCTCCTGCCAAAACCACTCTATAACTTCACACAAGAGGTTGCCAGAAGCAATCCAGTTTGGGTCTGCTTTCAGTTTTCTATCTGAGAATAGACCTGAATTGCTATTTTGAAGGTTTAGAACTCTCAATATAGGGATTCAACAGCTTTGAACATTAAATTTGTCTATAAGATGTTCCTGTTTCTCTCATTTCTTAAATTGAGAAGCATAAAGCTTGTAGTGTGTCATTGATTTCATGAACATTTTTGAGATACGTTCTTTAGCACAGATATGGTCTGGTAAGAGTATATTGCATTTGAGGGCATTGACTAATTTTCTAATTGCCTCATCAAGAAAAACAAGAATAATAGAAAAAAGTTTCTTTATTCCTTGCCAATGCTCAGTGATTTTAGTACCAATCTGTTAACCATCCAACAGATCATAGCAAATACTTAAGCTGCTAGGTGTATCTGAGACTTGGATCACTTAAAGTACAGGTTGAGAAATGAATTCTCTCTGTGCATCAAATGATATTATTGAAAGAAAGGTGGAGGGTTTCATTCCCAGCATGTTCTTTGGACAAACTGACCTTGATTACAACAGGAATGGACTGTAATGATAATATATCACAGCCAGCTTTCCCTCCCTCTCTTCCTACAGAGCATGTGTTGTATCTCAGTAGTCCTGACACTTTTGAGCTGGGTCTGTAAGTCTTCATTCTCAATCTTGGCATGCTGTCTGCGTGTGCATCAATTACTGCACTTTTCTGTTTACATCAAAGAACCAGTAACTACCCTTCACGCAGCATCAGTCCTAATTAAAATAAAATTCCTTTGTAGCAAAATTTATTTTAGTGCTTGGCATTTTAATCCTTTTGAAGTATGACGTTAATGAATCTCAGTGATACTGTAGAACCATTAACAAAACATAAACATTCAGAAAATAGGTCTTGTTGATAAGGCACACACTGGCTTCTTTCAAATTTGAGTGAGAGTTTTTTTTAATGGGGAGAATTTAGTCTACAAAGATTATGCAGCTTTAGAATTTCCCCCTCTTGTTTAACCCCACTCTGGGCCATTGATTTAAAAGTTCTTATCCTCACATTTAAAACCTTCCCTCCTAAGGGCGGCACGGTGGCACAGTGGTTAGCACTGCTGCCTCACAGCGCCAGAGACCCGGGTTCAATTCCCGCCTCAAGCGACTGACTGTGTGGAGTTTCCACGTTCTCCCCGTGTCTGCGTGGGTTTCCTCCGTGTGCTCCGGTTTCCCCCCCACAGTCCAAAGATGTGATTGGCCATGCTAAATTGCCTGTAGTGTTAACTAAGGGGGTAAATGTAGGGGTAAGGGTGGGTTGCGCTTTGGCGGGTCGGTGTGGACTGGTTGGGCCGAAGGGCCTGTTTCCACACTGTAATGTAATCAAAAATTTCTCCAGTTCCTCAAGCAACCTTCTGAGTACCTGACATTTTTGCAACTTTGGCCTCTAGTCCATCCTGATTTCTACTATTCCACCACTGGGCAGCATGATAGCTCAGTGGTTAGCAGGGTTGCCTCAGCTCCAGGGATCTGGGTTCGATTCCAGTGTTAGGCGACTGTCTGTGTGGAGTTTGCACATTCTCCCCATTTCCTCTGGGAAATTTCCTTGTGGATTTCCTCTGGGCGCTCAGGTTTCTCCCCATATTCCAAAGTTGTGTAGGTTAGGTGGATTGGTTATGCTAAATTGCCTGTAGTGGCCAGGGATTTGCAGAATAGGTGAATTAACCATGGGAAATGCAGTGTAAAAGGGATAGGATAAGAAGGTGTGTCTGGGTGGGATGCTCTTTGGAGGGAAGTGTGGGCTCGATGGGCTGAATGGCCTGCTTCCACACTGTAGGGAATCTATTCTATGGAATTTTTTGGAATTCTCTTCCCAAACCTCCTTTTTCTCCAGCACCCACTCACTCTTCCTTCAAGACATTGCTCAAGTCAACTTACTTGACCAGGTTTGGGACACCCTCCCCCATGTCTCCTGCACTGGCTCAGTATCAATTCCTGTCTGATTATGTTCCAGTGAAACATGTTGGGATGTTTCACTGCATTGAAGATAGCAGCTAGGTACAAGCTGCTGCTGATGAAATGTTAACAGCTATTTTCTAGTTCACCATTAACATCACCATTTAGTTAGCCCCCAAGATAATGTAGTGTCAAGGTTAACTGTACCATGATAATATCAGATCACATCAGACTGAGTACTGATGGAAGAAGGTATGAACAAAGTCTTTCTCGACCATACTTGTGTATATAGTTTATAGTTAATAAGAGTTAGTAGCTTGCACTTGCCTTATATTCGGTCTTTGTTGTTCCTGAGATACCACTAATGATGACCTCATGGTTTGATATGGAAGCACATCCAATACTGTCTCTCCCATCTGGTAGACAACAAGGGAGAACACCACTGATATGGTGTGGGGAAGGGTATGGGCAGAGGGGGACCCCACACAATGTGACAGAATTCCAGCTCCATGGAAGCGGGTTGGTCTATTCTGCTGAGGTTTTGAGGCTGGCCCTTTAGCTGAGATTCCCCAACCAGTCTCAATGGTGGCAATTGAGGCAGTTACTTCAATGTGGTCCAAGGGGAAAATGAACCAAATCCCACTGCCCAGATGTTATTGCACACTTAAATCGAGTTTTATTAAAAATTTAATTTTGCTAGGTACCCCCAAGTATTATTTCAATCTATTTAAATGTACACCTTTAATGCTGCAGTGTCACCAATGTTTTAGCTAATTCAATAAGGAACTTGGACCATTTTAGTTTTTTCTAGCTAGCTGCAACAAATAACTCACCTCCTGACTCCCCAGTATACAGACCAAGGGTGTCATGCAATACTCTGTACTTGCGTGGTTCTAGCAATACTCAAAAAGCTTGACACCAACTAGGACAAAGCAATCCAATTGACTGTCACTTCATCTACCACTCTCAACATTCATTCTCTCCACAGGATGTACCACAATCACTTACTAAGGTTTCTTCAATAGCACCTCTCATACTCACGTTTTGTCCCAAGTACAAGGACAAGGGCAGCAGATGCATGGGAACATTATTTCCTGCAAGTTCCCCTCCAAGCTATGCATCAACCTGACTTACAGCCATAATCAATGTACCCACATTGATGTTGTGTCAAAACCCTGTTAGCATTGCATCTGTACATCATATTATCTACAGCGGCTCAAGAAAGGTTGCTCACCACCACCTTTTCAAGAGCAATCAGGAATGGGCAATAGTAAGTCTGAGATTCCCACATCTGTGACAAGAATATTCTTCTTAAAAACATCCAAATTAATAGATAGCCAAACCTGTGGCCTTTTCTTTGAATTTTATTCTGTGTGGGCAGCTATACTCACTTTTCCACCTTCATCAAACTTTCCAACGTAGTCAAACCATTTTCGAGAGCAGAACCAAGTTGGCATGATGACAGTAGGACCATGGGATGTGAACACCTATCAAGAGAAAAAAGTGCTTGAATAAAGAATTTGTGAATTAGCATTTCTGTCATGGAGCAGACATGAATCGTTCTTTTCTGAGGTTTACCAGGGATGCACAATGAGTTTTGTTACTTATAAAATGGGACTCTTTCCATCATTTCACATCAGATCTTCATCTATTCATTGCTGCTGAGAGGTAGGTGTAGGGCCTGTACCCACATAGCTGTGAATACCCAACGGCAGAAGATGCCATCTGTCCTATGTGTGATCCAACCCGAATACCTCTTCATCTCTTCTTATCTCAGCTCCGTGAACCATGTTAAAAGGTGTTGCACTGGAAAAGCACAGCTGGTCAGGCAGCAACCAAGGAGCAGGAGAGTTGACATTTTGAGCATAAGCTCCTCATCAGGAATGACGCACAGACTAGGTAGTGAACAGACTAGATGGGGTATTAATCTGCTATTTGCCCAGAACTGTGCCATTGATTGCCAGTATTATTTGAATATCATCAGAATCCTCATTTCAAAAATCAGGACAATTAGAGAAAAAGATGCATTGCTCTCAAAGTACACCCATGTTCTGCACGTACTGCAGTTGCTAGCTAATGCTAACTATGGTTCACTAGGTGAAATTTAACTCTGATTCCTCTCCTATTCAGTCTTTTTTTAATTGTGTGAGCCTTTAACATTAGAGATGACCCTTTGGATATCAATTAAAAATGATTTTTCAGTCCTTATTGTAAAGGAAGTAAAGTTAATATTAGCCGTCCCATTGCGCTGTTGTGGAAATCAGCTACTTCCACCCAACCCAACTCAATTATCAGACACGAGATCTTCCCTGTCTAATGGCTTCAGTTCTCATTGGATAAATGCAAGGGAGCTCCCCATCTTCCTATCTCTTCATTTATTTTTAAAATTGTTTTGTTTAACTGTTATCTTTTGTTCACAATATTATCATCATAATCTGGAAAGTGAACGTTTGAATTCAATAAATATAAAATAATACCAAAGCAGCCAATAACTCTGACTGCATCTGTGATCAAACATTTCAACTGTCTGCTATAAATTGGGCACTTTTGCTAGAAACTATTTCATAAACCATCAATTTCACCGCTTTTGGGACTTTACAGGGTAGTGAACATTAACTTTTGTGAAGGCACACATGGAATATTGACCATCTGCTGTGTACCTCACTCGTGTATTTAACAGGTTAATGGAAAGGACGCATGGCATAAACTGCAAGTTCTTCTTTCTGCCAAAGATGTCTTTCACCTCTCATATGTCAACTAGTGTCCAAGAATAAGGCAGCAAGTGGTGCTATGTGGGATGAGTGTAGAATTTCACAGGATCGTTTCAGGGATGTTACATTGTGTCAAATTGCCTTCACCACTTATAACTTCATTCCTTTGCACTGTTCACCTCTGTATCTCCCCCAATTATTTCTTCAATGATAAGATCTGATTCCTTTTATAAAGAGAAATATTACTGAAGAATGGAAAGATCAGGAGAAAAATTAAAGTTCTTGTTCTTTGAAGCGGCATTTGTTTCTGATTCTTAATTCCTTAATATTTGTTCAGCTTTTCACGAAGTATCAGTCTACATTCATGACATCCATATTGCACGTGCCCCCCCATACCAGTTTGGAACCCAATCTGATCAAGGATTTTGGTATGTTGAGCTAGGAATTATGTTTCCAACCTCCTTGTAGCTTGGTGACTGCATAACATTGAATACACATCATTCTCGTTCAAGTTTCCTGAACCAGATGGAGCACATTTGAGAAACATTTGATCACACTGTCCCAAAACAAATTGTGGACACACTCCAGGTGACCTCATTAGGACAACTCCAGACACTAACTGCATAAGTCATAAATAAACAATGCTCTGATAAATTGCAGAGGAATAAACAGAGCTTTCTTATTAATGAGGCTGAGATTGCGAACTAGACAAAAAGGCGACTATGAAGAGAAGTCAGTGTGTGTGGTTTCCTTATTACAGTAGCAAATATACAAGTTATATTAGTTTTCATGTGTCACACAGTAATGGGCTACTGTACAGCAGAAAGAAACAACATGGTTACCCTCACAGCATTATACAGTCATGTTCAGATTAACTAGATTGCCTGCTTCCTCAGGCAGCTGGCCATATTGCTAATGCAGATCACATTAGTGATATCAATTAGAGTCATATAGCATGGAAACAAATCCTTTGGTCCAACTAGTCCACATCAACCATGTTCCCAAATTAAATAGTCGCACCTATCTGCATTGGGCCCAAGTCCCTCCAAACCTTTCCTATTCAGATATTTAGCCAAATGTCTTTTAAACATTGTAACTGTACCTGCATCCACCACTTTCTCTGGCAGTTCATTCCACACACGAACCACTCTGTGTAAAAAAAGTTGCCCTCAGGTCTTTTTAAAATCTTTCTCCTTTCACCTTAAAAATATATTCCCTAGTTTTGAACCCCCTCACCTGAGGGTAAAGGCCTAAGTTATTCACTTATCCATGCCCCTTACGAATTTATAAACCTCAATGATATCATCTCTCAGCTTCAGACACTACAGTGAAAAAAAATGGCAGCCTTTCTTTTATAACTCAAACCCTCCATTCCCAGCAACATTCTGGTAAATCTTTTCCAAGCCCTATCTAGTTTAATAATATTTTTCTTATGACAAGATGATCAGAACCACACAAAGTATTCCAAAATTGTGGCCCAACTGTTGGTAATGCTCATAACTGTGCATTAGAGACTGTGTGTTCAAGGCCTATTTGAAGTGCTTGAGCAGATAAGGGTATCCAGGCTTACAGAGATGGAGTGAGGAAAGTGCAGTAGAACAGCTGTGATCATAAAGATGGTGCAGCAGAATTGTGAGGCTGTCTGGTCCATTCCTATTTTTATTCCTTATATTTTCACACTCTGATACCCCAGGTTGAGACTTCAATGCAGCATAGAGGAAATGAAATGTCAAAATGTCTTTTGGCCGAGATGCTAAAGGTGAGACACTTGTTGAAATTTAATAGGCACCTGTTTTCAAGAAGAGCAAGGGGTTTCAGCTTGTTCTCCTGATAAATATTTATTGACAGAAGAACAACACAAAACAGAATATCTGGTCATTATACGTTGTGGGCAAATTGCCTCTCCCCACTTGCTGCTTTACAACGGGGTCTTTTTCACATTTAAGAAATGCTTCATTTTTTTCTATAAACTGTGTATGGATTTTAAATGATACATGTTCAAGATTTAACAAAATGGTGTGTAAAACATGTTGATGTAGCCTTTTCGTAAAGTAAAACCAACTAACTGATTATTTATCTCGATGCTGTTGGATTTTGTTAGCACAGAGAAGCTGCCTTATTTGCTCCGAACATAATACCGACCCAGAGCAAACAAGAGGGAAATATTGTGGACGCTGGAAATCTGAAATAAAAACAAAGAATGCTGGAAATGCTCAGTAGGTCAGGTGTCAACGACATGAAATGTTAACTCTTTGGGGCGGCACGGTGGCACAGTGGTTAGCACTGCTGCCTCACAGCACCAGAGACCTGGGTTCAATTCCCGCCTCAGGCGACTGACTGTGTGGAGTTTGCACGTTCTCCCCGTGTCTGCGTGGGTTTCCTCCGGGTGCTCCGGTTTCCTCCCACAGTCCAAAGATGTGCAGGTCAGGTGAATTGGCCATGCTAAATTGCCCGTAGTGTTAGGTTAGGGGTATGGGTGGGTTGCGCTTTGGCGGGGCGGTATGGACTTGTTGGGCCGAAGGGCCTGTTTCCACACTGTAAGTAATCTAATCTAATCTCTCTTCACACAATGCCGCCTGGCCTGCTGAGTGTTTCTAATCATTTACTGGGGATTTGTTTTATCAAAATGATTGCAAGTAAAAGCAACAAAACAATTCCTCAAAGCGTTATAATTAAATATATTTGTTGGAATAAGTACACTGGGTGGAGGTCTTGTGGTGCAGTGGTGAGCATCCCCTGCCTCTGAGCCAAAGGCTTCGTTTTTGAGTCCCACAACAGTAATTTATGGCCAAGTAACATGCATTGGTAATCCAACCAAATAGATGACTGTCAATCTGTCAATCTTTCTGTCACGCCTATGACCAGCAGTAAGCACACGAGCATCTCCTGGTCAGTCAAGCGTGTGGTTCCCCTCAAGCTATAGCTTCTGGCGGCAGGCGAGTGGCTTGTTCTAAGGAAATCTAGCTATAAAAACACACATAAGTCCATGCTTTGTCTGGCCCCTATGTCATTAGCATTAGAAGAGTAGAGTAGAGCTTGCTTTTTATTTGACATTTCTACCATATACAACTGATACAGTAAAACAGGACAGTGTTTCTCCAGGACTGAGGGTGCTACATGTGCAGCACAAACTACATACTTGTACACAGCATAAAGTGCATAAGAAGTGCAAAACACACAAGTTACAGTGTAACAGAAGAATGGTCAATGATAGACATTTCTCTATCATTGAATTCGAAGTCGTGCAAAGAATTTCAGATGGGAGAGAGTCCGATCATACTGTGTTAATGTGCCTGATGGCTTGGGGGAAGAACCTGTTGCACCATCTGGCCATGAGACACTATATACTCTGGTATCTTCTGCCAGATGGCAGGAGAGAGAAGGGTTTGAGTGAGGGGCGTGTGGTGTCTTCCACAATGCTCTTAACCTTTCAGATGCAGCGTGTGGTGTAAATATCTGTAACGGAGGGGAGAGAGACCCCAGTGATCTTCTCAGCTGTCCTCACTATCCGTTGCAGGGTCTTACAATCCAAGACAGTGAGAAAAGAAAAAGAGAGCTAGAAGATGAAATGTCTGAAAGCATAGTCCTTTCATCTCTAGAGTCTTAGTTCCAATGTTGCTGAGACAGCAAGCCCACAAACATAGGAGGTATTTAATTGGAATGAGTTCAGGGAGCCTCACTTAATGTACAATGGAGTTAATAACACATCTTCCACAAATTCACATTAATTAAGGAACCCACAATTCAACATATTAAACATAGAAAAATGACCCATTAGATTGCTGTACGCTGAATAATGATATAGGATGATGCCGTATTACCCAAAGCATGGTTCCAATCTGAAAAGTGCTCCAGTCTCTGGCATTATGTCATTCATCTCTCTGATCAGGCACAGAAAATGCACACAAAAAATCTTGATGCAAAAACTTCCAAATGGAAGGATAAACAGTTGAAAATGGTAACTTGGCATCTGACTTTGTTGGAAATAAATGTATATTGTCTCATGCAAAGTATCAGTGAGTTTTAAAGCATGTGCATTCTCACCACAGCATGACACCATTGCACAGCTTAACCCCCTCCAGGACATCTCCGGAACCATCAGGTTGGAATTGCTCTATGTAATACGTCAGCACATACCCTAACAAAGCAGACAATTCAGCCTGCGACTTCAGTCTGATTAACTAAGTCTAAACCCTCTATGCTAAGTCGGATAGAGAAGCAATGTCTCTGCTCCAGGCTGAAATGGTACAAAGACCCTGTTGTTTCAGTCATAAGAAAGATGCTAAAACCTTTTCAAACAGTTAACACACAACTACTTCTTTGTGAAGTGGACAGGAGTCTAAAATTGTTTGAATAATCAAGGGAAGCTACAGCCATGCGCTATACTGCAAACACAAGATCCTAATTATTTTGTTTGTACAAAGTATCAAATGTGGCTTGCATCATATTGACAATGTTGGCACCAAAATATTATCATCAGGAGGTTATGCTGGCAAATGGGACTAGATTAATTTAGGATATCTGGCCAGCATGGATGAAGGGTCTGTTTCCATACCGTACAGCTCTATGACTCTATGAGCAGAATTTCACTCCATGGGAGCAAGTTAAATGGTTGTAATCTGACGTGTTGAGGGCTTAGAGACTAAAGCAATGTTTGAGCAGCTTTGAAATTTTGTTTGAAATTTGGATTGAATTTTCCCTTACTACTTCCTTTATTTCATTCAACACCAGTAGATCTCTCAAAATTTGGCAAGTGTGAGCTGGAGTTTAATTGTAAAGACGTGATATACATGTCAGGTTGAACTGCATAAGGCTTATGAAATGAATGTTTTCCTGGAAAACTTGATCAAATTCAGCTTTTGTGTGTGGAATAGAGTTATCCAAGTACACAGAATACATAAGACCATAAGATCATAAGAAATAGGAGTGGACGTAAGGCCATTCGGCCCATCGAGTCTACTCCGCCATTCAATCATGGCTGATGGGCATTTCAACGCCACCTACCGGCACTCTCCCCGTATCCCTTAATTCCTTGCGAGAATTAAGAATTTATCAATCTCTGCCTTGAATACATACAGTCATAGAGTCATAGAGGTGTACAGCATGGAAACAAACCCTTCGGTCCAACTCGTCCATGCTGACCAGATATCCCAACACAATCTTGTCCTACCTGCCAGCACTTGGCCCATATCCCTCTAAAGTCTTCCTATTCAGATACCCATCCAGATGCCTTTTAAATGTTGCAATTGTACCAGCCTCCACCACTTCCTCTGGCAGCTCATTCCATACACTTACCACCCTCTACGTGAAAAGGTTGCCCCTTAGGTCCCTTTTATATCTTTCCCCTCTCACCCTAAACCTATGTCCTCTAGTTCTTGACTCCTCCACCCCTGGGAAAAGACTTTGTCTATTTATCATATCCATGCCCCTCATCATTTTGTAAACCTCTATAAGGTCACCCTCTCAGCCCCCAACGCTCCAGGGAAAACAGCTCCAGTCTGTTCAACCTCTCCCCATAGCTCAAATCCTCCAACCCTGACAATCTCCTTGTAAATCTTTTCTGAACCCTTTCAAATTTCACAACATCTTTCCGATAGGAAGGAGACCAGAATTGCAAGCAATATTCCAACAGTGGCCTAACCAATGTCCTGTACAGCCGCAACATGACCTCCCAACTCCTGTGCTCAATACTCTGACCAATAAAGGAAAGCATACCTTCTTCACCGTCCTATCTACCTGTGACTCCATTTTCAAGGAGCTATGAACCTGCACTCCAAGGTCTCTTTGTACAGCAACACTCCCCAGGACCTTACCATTACGTGTATAAGTCCTGCTAAGATTTGCTTTCCCAAAATGCATGATGCATTTCATGTCTCCCTAACTTTGTAGTGAGTTGCAGGTGTTTGAGGGAGGTTGCAGGAAACGCGAGCAGACTCTGTGGTAGCAGACAAGCAATTTGGACAGAGGTTTCTGAATTGAATTGAATTGATTCAGCTTTATTGTCACATCTGCTCTCATGAGAAGAGTGAAAACTTTACAAGTCACCACCTACAGCATCACAAAGGTACTGAGTTGAGATTCTTTGGTAAACATCCTTGGGGAAGAAAATTAGAAAAATAAAGAAATAAAGTGTCTAGCAATAAATTAGAAAAATCGAGAAAACAGAGTCCAGAATAACAATCCTACCAATGCAGGCCATGCCAGACTTCACCTCGAGGCCAGGAGTTTGAGTCCACGCTGAGGCCGGGAGTTCGTGTCCACGCTGATGCTGGGAATTTGAGTCCATGCTGAGGCCGGGAGTCGAGTCCACGCTGAGGCTGGAAATTCAAGTCCAATCTGAGGCCAGGAGTTCAGGTCCACACTGAGGCCAGGAGTTCAGGTCCACACTGAGGCCAGAAATCCGAGTCCACGCTGAGGCCGGGATTCGAGTCCACACTGAGGCCGGAAATCGAGTCCATGCTGAAGCCAGGAATTTGAGTCCATGCTGAGGCCGGGATTAGAGTCCATGCTGAGGCCGGGATTAGAGTCCACGCTGAAGCTTGGATTTGAGTCCACGCTGAAGCCAGGAATTTGAGTCCACGCTGAGGCCAGGAGTTCGAGTTCATGCTAATGCTGGGAGTTCGTGTCCACGCTGATGCTGAGAAATTGAGTCCATGCTGAGGCCAGGAGTTCGAGTCCACACTGAGGCCGGGAGTTGGAATCCACGCGGAGGCCGGGAATTTGAGTCCACGCTGAGGCCAGGAGTTCGAGTCCTCACTGAGGCCGGGAATTTGAGCCCAAGTTGAGACTTGGTGTTTGAGTCTACAGTGAGACCCTGAGTTTGAGTCCTTGCTGAGGCTAAGAGTTTGAGTCCGTGAGTCTTAAGGCAGCTCACCACCACCTCTCAAGGGGCAACTAGGGACAAGCAATAAATGGTTGGCCAGCCAGCCATGCCACATCCCAAGAGTAAATATTACAAGTTCTTTCACCCCAGGAATCAGTGCCTCTGCAATTAGCTCTCTTCCAGATTGGGCACCTCCTGCCTCTGAGGACATCCCATGCACCCACTCCCCACATGACCTTGCCAATAAGACAGGCAGACGCCCCCATCCCTCTCTTCTCTCTACTTCCCATGGGCCTCCCCTCCCAGCCCCACTGCACCAATCTACTCTTTGGTACTGGTGTGACTTTCTGCAGTGCCAGCACTATCCAATGCATAGGGGGTGCTACTGGGACTCCAGCGCTGCTGCCAATCTGATTGGAAATGAGCTTTCTGAGGTAGTACTTTGCTCAAGTGAGGGACAAATGTTTCACCTCCAGTTAATTAACATTTCTCAGAATCCTTATGGCTGCAGGGCAGCAGTGACTGACAGGGATACACTCCCAATCCAGCTTCCAGCTGGCAGAGTGGGAAATGTCATATTCCAAAAGTTCCTGGCCCAGATTCCTATCCATCCTTTACTGTCAACGTGGCTGATCACTCCTTTTGGAAACAGTTATTTTGGGAGGGCTTGTCTCTTGACTATCACTGTTGGCTGAAGTTTTGTCCCATTGGACCAACACAGCAAAAACAAATTGTGAATCATCCAGATGTTTTCACCAGCCCTGCTTTCTCCCCAAGTTTTCACACTATTTGGCTGTGTAGATAATGGAATGTCCCTATTAAATAAAATAACAGGTCTTTTGGGAAACTGAAAGCAATATTGGCCAACTGAGTGGCATGCGGAGAAAACTGGTCAAGTGAACACATGCTGGGAATTGGATCAGGCCAGACAGACAGGTATGCAAACTGGTTTCCCTGATTGGTTATATTGCAAAGGTTGCAATGAGACAGTGGAACTGAGATATTAAGCCAGGAAGCTTACAGCTGTCGAGCTGAACCATGCCACATAGGTATGCAAGCCATTCATCTTGGTTGACTATTGAATGGGTTGTTGAATAGAATAAAATAGAATGGCCTTTATTGTCATGTGCACGCGAATGAGTGCAGAGAAAAGTCTGTAATATTGCTGCTTTAGTGCCATCATTGGTACTATGTACCTAGGTACAGGCACGTTAAATTTTTGTTACAGAATTGAAAGAGTAAAAAACAAGTTTAACATAGGAATACAACATTTTAAAAAGTGCTCGACTTATTCAAAGTACAGAATAAGAATAAAACTATCTTTAAAAAGTCCTCATACCATTAGTCCTTTTCACTGAGTCCGGGATCCACACTGGGATCTGGCCCGGGACGTGCCTCCGGAACTCGCAGCATGGTCTCCAACTCGTCTCCCATGTGGAGCTGGACTCAGATTCATCCCTATTCTCCATTCCCTCCAGGGGTAAGTTTAAGAAGCTAAACGTTGGGGGTTGGGGAGTAGAAAAACTGCAGAAAAGAGTTAAAAAAAAGGAAAAGGCAAAGCAGAGGAGCTCAAGCTGCAGTGTCCTACTCTGTCACCACCTTGAGACAATGCTGCAAGGTTTCAGGTGGAACAATAGATCTGAGTTTCATTGGAACTGTTTTTGAGATAGCTTGGCCCCTGGGCTTGGCTCAATCAATAGGGGAAAGCACAATATCCAACACTGCCCTTTGTAACACCCTTCCTGAGATAGAAACTCAATTTAAACTATGCTAATTCCATTGTTATATCAAACTACTGATAAACTATTGTACTCGGAAATGACCCAGATAACTCATTAAAAGAAAACACTCAAGTCAGAGTAGTCCCTCACACACTCCAGAGAACATCAGGACCAACAGGCAGGAACCTTGGGAGCAGGAAGAATTGCCTCAGCTCCATTTTGACCAGCTCTAATCTGGAAAGTGTACACTTTTTAACATCTTGTGCTCCCAGTGCAGATTTTAAACTAGTCTGTGGTCATAGATGTTTAAGAACTGTAAGGTTACTTGGGATATTAGAGGAAAAGACTAGTTTTGTAAAGTTGAATATGTAATTATTGTGCGTTTCAACAATAATAAACCACATCTTATGGTAAACCATGTCTCATTATTAGTGTAAAATGAGTTGCACTAAGTAAGCAAGTAGATCCCTGGGGTGGGGGAGTCCAGAACTAGAGGGCAAAGGTGTAGGGTGAGAGAGGAAATAAGTAAAAAGGACCAAAGGGACAGCTTTTTCACGCAGAGGGTGGTGCGCGTATAGAATGAACTACCACAGGGAGTGATGGAGGCTGGTACAATTACAGCATTTAAAAGGCATCTGGATGGGTATATAAATATAAATAGAAAGGGTTTAGAGGGATACGGGCCAAGTGCTGGCAAGTGGGACTAGATTAGGTTAGGATATCTGGTCAGCATGGAGGAGTTGGACCTAAGAGTCCGTTTCCGGCTGTACATCTCCATGACTTTGTAACTCTATCTGACTGTACGAAAATGAAGCTTACCTTCATGGGATCTCAGTCATGCTTCTAAGAATACAGGCTGACCTGTATCCATTCTTTTGTGGATGTTTGATTATAAACTGCTGCAAAATGGTGTCATCTATGAAATCAGACAGACCCTCAAGAAACTGAGAGTCCATTCTGATGCATTTTTCAACTGCAGCCACATGCCTGATTTTCCACTTTTGCCAATTTATCCTTAGGCATTTGCCTACGCCGCACGCAGAACCAACTCATAACGATGTCTTCCAACTTCCAGAATTCTTTTGCTGCTGTACAATTATTTGCCTGCTCTGCAATTGTAGTGACTTTAAGGTTAATCTGTACTGATAATGTACCATTCCTACCTGTCACCACAGAGGTCAGGATTGGCAGAAACACAGTAAAGTGGTAGCAGTGGTATCACACGTTGATATTCACAGAGCTGAGCTGAGTAACTGACTTCAGTGGCGACTGCACCAGAATGAGTTTGAGATCCACAGAAAGGGTGCATTAAGTACAAAGAGTTTGGATTTTTTGGCTAAAAATTGGGAGTCAACTGATACATAAGGTATTTGACAAATAAACAATCTTTGTCCAAATGTTGGGGGTTGATTCTCACATGTGATTGACCATTACTTGAGTATATATAATAACACAAATAATACTTTATTTCAAAATTTTCCTTCAGAGAACACAGGAGAGTCAATCCTCCTGGCATCCCTCTGCTCTGAATGTCAGGTTGAGGTGTTCTGCTATTTCATTTTCCTGACAGGTGCAGAGAATGTTTAGAATTAGAATTAGGTTTCACTGTCACCTGCACTCAAGTACAAAAGTACAGAAGAATGGGTGAAAAGTATACCATGTCGTCACACATAGCACCTTCTTAGTACAAAGTATCTAGTTATAAACCTTCAACAGTAAAATAGATTAGGTACAAAAATAGAGAAATAAAGAAAAAAGCTAAAAGTTCTACATTACAGTTCTTCACAGTATAAATTAGGAAAATAAAGAAATATTTGGTGGGTGGTGAGGGCTCAGGTATGGGCAGAGGAAGGGTTCCTCCACCAATCATTTTGATGTCAGTTTATTCTGCTTTAGCGAGCTACATCCATTTTCTCCCATGTAAGTTTGACACCCGACCGTTCAGCGTAGAGGTTACCTTGTGAGTCTGTGTGGCTTTCTGTCCACCCTTCACATTCTCTGCCCCTTCTTCCCAAAGTGACCAAAGAATGTGTTTGACCCTCCCTATTACCTAGTCAGTTAAAATTAGCTCAACTACCATCTTTGAGACACTGCATTCATTTACAATCTGCTGTTTTCTAAATAGGAAATGTGTTATTTTTACTTGCTCAATAAACATCAGAACATCTTATATCCACAGCACCGGGATTAGCTGGAACTATTGTTTTAATGTAAATCTTGATTTTCATATTCAGTACAATGATGGCTCCTGGGTTTCTTGAAGGAGTTGGAAACTGTAAAATTTGGATTTCCTCTGAATTTCTATCATGTAAACTCAACTCTCGGCATGTCCCATGAGCTGCACTGGATTTACAAGTAAAAATAATAGATGAGGATTACTCATTCTTTACCAGTATCTTTAAAGATTGAGTGAATGCTCTGGGAAATAAAACACACCTCATTAATGAAGAATCAAATGACGTGCGGTCGCCCTTGACTCAACACAATGTGGTTTTCATAAAGTGATTGTAGAACTCTGGAGAGTAAACACAAGCACTCATTCTTATCTAAGTATCAGAAATAATTGGAATAGAAATTACATGTCTGACCGTTGGTGTGTAGTATAAGAAGTGACCTGAACTTTCAGGTCCAAAATGCTGTCCTCCATTGGGCTAAAATTGGCAGTAAATTCTGAACCAATGTGACCTTGCAGCAGTACAAGAGCATCATGCCCTTTCCTGTGAAATTCTTATTCAACTTGTTTACTCAGACCATTACAACAGCCCCATCATTTTTTGAAATTACACACAGCCAGCTTGATAAAAACTGCTCTAATTAAAGAAAACCTTGTACTGCCTTATCTTCACTTCTTGTTTGTTCCCGTGTCCATGTGCTCAATCTCAAATCAGTCCAAAGTATTTACCATCAATCAGTGGAGTGTTAGAAACAGATCCTCACCCCTGGTTTAAATGGCTTTCGTTTGCAAAAACAAAGGTTGAACAGGTCAACACCCAGTGTCACCTCCCTTTTAGCTCATAAAGGAAAAATGTCTCACAAAAGCCTGGGAGTGCCTTTACATTTTGTGAATTTTGGGAGTGGATCACATGACAGTGAGCACCTTGATTACAATGCAAAGAGACAGAACTGGTCTACTAAGTGTTAACTGAACCTCAAAGAAGGTCCGGTTTAACTCCCAGAGGTGTGTCAAATCATGTCTGAACAGGTTGATTTAAAAGAACTATATTTAGTTTCGACAATTTTAGAATGATGTTAAACGTGCCTCCAAAACTCAATGAACTGAAATGCTGGAACAACAGAATACGACTCCCTTGGTTTAAGATGGTATATAATAAAATGGAAGGCTGTAGGTAGTGTCCCTACCTCTGAGTCAGGAGCTACTGATCCAAGTCCCACATACCCCAGAAGCACGCCAAAACATTTCTGAGCAGATTGATTAAAAATATTTAAAATAAAATGGATCATTTTATAGTTCACGTAAGATTGCAAGACCTTTAAAAATACAAACTAATTCCAAAGCAAATACTCATAGAGTCATAGAAATGGACAGCATCGGAACAGACCTTTCTGTTCAACTCATCCATGCCGATCAGATATCCTAACCACTTGGCCCATATCCCTCTAAACCCTTCCTATTCACGTACCCATCTAAATGTTGCAACTGTAACAGCCTCCACCACTTTCTTTCCACTCTTACCCTAGACCTATACCCTCCAGTTCTGGACTCCCCAACTCAGGGAAAAGATCTTATCTATTTACCCGAGCATAACCCCTCATGATTTTATAAACCACCATAAGGTCAGTCCTCAGCCTCCGATGCTCCAGGGAAAACAGGGTCAGTCTATCCAACCTCTCCCTAACTACTCAAACCTTCTAATCCTGGCAATATCTTTGTAAATCTTTTCTGAACCCTTTCAAGTTTCACAACATTTTCTGATAGGAGGGAAGCCAGAATTGCACACAAGGCAGCCTTACCAATGTCCTATACAGCCGCACCATGACCTCCCAACTCCTATACTCAATGCTCTGACCAATAAAGGAAAGCATACCAAACGCCTTCTTCACTATCCTCTCTACCTGAGACTCCACTTTCAAGGAATATGAACCTGCATTCCAAGGTCTCTTTGTTCAGCAACACACCCCAAGACCTTCCTATTAAGTGTATAAGCCCTGGTCTGATTTACCTTTCCAAAATACAGCACCTCACATTTATTTCAATTAAAGTGTATCTGCCACTCCTCAGCCCATTGGCCCATCTGATCAAGATCCCATTGTACTCTCAGGAAAGCCCCTTTGCTGTCCATTACACCTCCAATTTTGCTGTCACCTGCAAACTTACTAACTATACCTCCGATGTTCACATCCAAATCATTTATATAAATGACAAAAAAACAGTGGACCCAGCACCAATCCTTGTGGCACTCCATTGGTCATGGGTCTCCAGTCTGAAAAACAACCCTCCACCACCACCCGCTGTCTTTACGTTTGAGCCAGTTCTGTATCCAAATGGCTTTTCTCCCTCTATTCCATGTGATCTAACCTTGCTAACTAGTCTACCATGAGGAACTTTGTCAAACTGAAGTCCATATAGATCATGTTCATTGCCTCATCAATAGTCTTTGTTACTTCTTCAGAAAACTCAATCAAGTTAGTAAGACATGATTTCCCATGCACAAAGCCATGCTGACAATCCCTAATCAGTCCCTGCCTATCCAAATACATGCAAATCCTGTCCCTCAGGACTCCTTCCAACAACTTGCCCACCACTGATGTCAGGCTCGCCAGTCTATAGTTTCCTGGCTTGTTCTTACCACCCTTCTGAAACAGTGGCACCACGTTTGCCAACCTCCAGTCTTCTGGGACCTCACCTGTGACTATCGATGATCCAAATATCTCAGCAAGAGGCCGAGCAATCACTTCCCTTGTTGCCCAAGGTGTTCTAGGAAAATCTGATCAGGTCCTGGGGATTTACCCACCTTTATACATTTCAAGACCTTCAGCATCTCCTCCTCTGTAATATGGACATTTTGCAAGATGTCACCATCTATTCGGGAAGAAAGTGAGGACTGCAGATGCTGGAGATCAGAGCTGAAAATTTATTGCTGGAAAAGCGCAGCAGGTCAGGCAGCATCCAAGGAGCAGGAGAATTGATGTTTCAGGCATGAGCCCTTCTTCAGGAATGAGGAAAGTGTGCCCAGCAGGCTAAGATAAAAGGTAGGGAGGAGGGAC
>NC_057733.1:17688564-17718650 GCF_004010195.1 Chiloscyllium plagiosum
TCTGGGTTGTACGGTATTGGAACTGGTCCTCCTGGGAGCAGATGCGGCGGAGAGGAAGGAATTGGGATTATGGGATGGCGTTTTTACAGGGGGCAGGGTGGGAGGAGGTGTAGTCTAGGTAGCTGTGGGAGTCGGTCAATTTATAGTAAATGTCCGTGTTGATTCGGTTGCCCGAGATAGAATTGGAGAGGTCTCGGAAAGGGAGGAAGGAGTCTGAGACGATCCAGGTACATTTGAGGTCGGGGTTGAAGGTGTTGGTAAAGTGGATAAACTGTTCAACCTCCTTGTGGGAGCACGAGGCAACGCCGATACAGTCATCGATGTAGTGGAGGAAAAGGTGGGGGGTGGTGCCAGTGTAGCTGCGGAAGATGGACTGTTCCACATATCCTACGAAGAGGCAGGCATAGCTGGGGCCCATGCGGGTGTCCATGGCTACTCCTTTGGTTTGGAGGAAGTGGGAGGATTGGAAAGAGAAGTGGTTCAGAGTGAGGACTAGTTCAGTCAGTTGAAGGAGGGTGTCAGTGGAAGGGTACTGGTTGGTACGGCGGGAAAGGAAGAAGCTGAGGGCTTTGAGTTCTTCGTGATGGGGGATGAAGGTGTACAGGGACTGGATGTCCATGGTGAAGATAAGGCGTTGGGGACCGGGGAAGCGAAAATCATGGAGGAGGTGGAGAGCGTGGTGGTGTCCCGAACGTAGGTGGGGAGTTCTTGGACTAAGGGGGACAGGACCGTGTCGAGGTATGCAGAGATGAGTTCAGTGGGTCAGGAGCAGGCTGAGACAATGGGTCGGCCGGGGCAGTCTGGTTTGTGGATTTTGGGCAGAAGGTAGAAACGGGTGGTGCGGGGTTGTGGGACTATGAGGTTGGAGGCGGTGGATGGCCCCCACATTCTATATCTTCCATGTCCTTCTCCACAGTAAACGCTGATGCAAAATACTCATTTAATTTCTCCCCCATCTCCTGTGGTTTCACACATAGGCTGCCTTGCTGATCTTTGAGGGGCCCTACTCTCTCCCCAGTTACCCTTTTGTCCTTAATGTATTTATAGAATCCCTTTGGATTCTCCTTAACCCTATTTGTCAAAGCAATCTTATGGCCCCTTTTTGCCCTCTTCATTTCTCTCTTAAGTATCCTCTTACAGCTTTTACACTCTTCTAAGGATTCACTCGATCGATCCTGTCTTTGCCTGACATATGCTTCCTTCCTTTTCTTAACCAAACTCTCAAATTCTTTGGTCATTCAGCATTCTCTACATGTACCAGCCTTCCCTTTCACCCTGACAGGAATATACTGTCTCTGGATTCTTGTTATCTCATTTTTGAAGGCTTCCCCTTTTCTAGCTGTCCCTTTACCTGCAAACATCCGCACCCAATCACCTTTTGCAAGTTCATCCCTAATATTATCAAACTTGGCCTTCCTCCAATTTATAACTTTAACTTTTAGATCCTCTCTACTCTTTTCCATGGGTATTTTAAAACTAATAGAATCATGGTCACTGGCCCCAAAGTGCTCCCCCACTCAGTTACTTGCCATGCCTTATGTCCCAAGAATGGTTTAAGTTTTGCACCTTCTCTAGTAGGTACATCCACATACTGAATCAGAAAATTTTCTTATACTGAACAAATTCTTCTCCATCTAAATCCTTAACATTATGGTAGTCCCAGTCTATGTTTGGAAAGTTAAGATCCCCAACCATAACCACCCTATTATTTTTACAGATAACTGAGAGCTCCTTACAAATTGCCTTCTCAATTTCCTCCTGACTATTGAGGGGGTGAGGGGGGGAGCCTATAGTACAATCCAAATAAGGTAATGATCCCTTTCTTATTTTCAGTTCCACTTAGTTTTCTTTGTTCTTCTTTGTTCTTCATTCACCCAAATACCTTCCCTATATGTGTTTCAAGGAATATCCTCCCTCAGTACAGCCATAATGTTTTCCCTTTTCAAAAATGACACTCCCCCTTCTCTCTTGCCTCCCTTTCTATAGCATTTGTATCCTGGAACACTAAACTGCCAGTCCTGCCCATCCCTGAGCCACATCTCTGTAACTGCTATGATATCCCAGTCCCATGTTCCTAACCACACCCTGAGTTCATTTGCCTTTCCTGTTAGGCCCCTTGCATTGAAATAAATGCAGTTTAATTTACCTTGTTCTCTGCTTTGTTCCTGCCTGGCCAGACTGTTTGACTTGCACGCTTTCCCAACTGTACCAGTCTCAGACTGATCTCTTTCCTCATTATTTCCCTGGGTCCCACCCCTCACCTTACTAGTTTAAATCCTCCTGAGCAGCTTTAGCAAATCTCCCTTCCAGTATGTTTAGTTCCCTTCCAATTCAGGTGCAAACTGTCCTTCTTCTACAGGTCAATTTCACCCCAGAAAAGATTCCAAAGATTCAAAAATATGAATCCTTCTCCCATACACCAGCTCCTCAAACATGTATTCATCTGCTCTATCCTCCTATTCCTACCCTCACTAGTATGTAGCACCGGGAGTAATCCACATATTACTACCCTTGTGGACCTCCTTTTTAAATTCTTGCCTAACTCTCTATATTCTCCCTTCAGAATTCATCCTTTTTCATTCCTATGTCATTAGTTCCAATGTGTACAACAATCTCCTGCAAGTCCCACTCCCCTTTGAGAATATTCTGCACCCTCTCTGAGACATCCTGGAGGCTGGCACCAGCGAGGCAACACACCATTCTGATTTCTCGCTGTTGGCTGGAGAAACGTCTGCCTGTGCCTCTCACTAGAAAGTCCTGCACCACAATTGATCACTTGGAAGCTGATGTACCTTTCATTACATTAAAGCCTGTCTCAGTACCAGAAACTTGGCATTTTGTGCTATATTCCCTTGACAGTCCATCACCCTCTACATTTTCTAAAACAGCATATTTGTTTGAGATGTTGAGATGCACCAACTGCCTCTCTCTCCTACCTTTCCTGGCGGTAACCCACCTCCTGACTGTATCTGTGGCTTTTCTCCATTCCTATAACTGCCATACATCACATCTCTAAGCTACTGTAAATTCCTCATTGCCTCTAACGGCCGTTCCAGCTGATCCATGCGACTTGAAAGGATTCGCAGCCAAACACACTTACTGCAGACATAATCATTAATAACATGGAAACTCTCCCTAAACTCCCATACCTGACAGAAAGAGCACATCGTTTTACAAAAAGCTATTATTTGCACCTTAACAACAAACAGAAAATATCACAGTCTTACTGCTCTAAAAACAATACACCAGGCTAACTTATCACTTACGTTTTATATTATTAAATTTTAATCAAGAGACAGATCTCAATTAAACATGTAGCCAAAAAGAACCCACTCTACTCACTATTAAAAAAGACAGCAAGGTTACACTTAAAACCATGCATTTATCTGCTCCTACACAGGTTCCTCCAAGGTCACCTAAAATACCTCAAAAAAGGAGCAGCTCTTACAGCCACAATTTTTTTCCCATCCGCCATCTTGGATAATCCAGTGAAGTTTGTTAATGCTTCAGGAACAACACATTGTCTTTCAACTCATTAATCTAAAATCTCCTGGATGTTCAATAACTTTAAATCACTGCCTCTGTGTTTTTCTATTCAAATATGTTTTATTTTTTCTCTTTTTCTTTGCTTTGCTGAGTTGGTTTTGTCTTGTTTGTTTATCGTTTCATGCTTTCAATCAAATATTTGTGATTTAGCCAACAGCACTTGTCTGGGCACCATTTTTGTTCTTTATTACCCATCACCACTCCCTTTGGCTGCATCATGGAATCTGCTGCTGCCCTATCACCATATCCCTTCGTTATTTCTATATTCTTTCCATGTAAACATGATTAACAACTCTTATGTTTCTATCTTTGTTCAGTTCTAATGATAGATTACCTGAAACATTGGGCAGAATCTTAGGTTTGATTTATTATTGTCACATGTCTTGCGTGCAGTATAGACACATCATATCGTACAAAGTTCATAAAGATAAAATAACAGAGTGAGGAATGCAATATTATGACAGTAATGAATGTGAATAAACAGCGAGATTAACACTAAATGTAAAATTTGAGAGGTCCATTCAGAACTCGAATAATGGAGGGGGGTAGGGGAAGGGGGTAGAAGCTGTTCTTGAATCTGTTGATACATATGTTAAAGCTTTTGTATCTTCTGCCCAACGGACGAGGTTGGAAGAGATTGTAAGTGGAGTGGGTGGGGTCTTTGTTACGTTGGCTACCTTCCCAAGACAGTGAGCAGGATAGGTGGAGTCAATGGATGGAAGGTTGGTTTGTGTGATGGGGCTGTGTTCACAACTCTTTGTAGTTTCTTACAGTCTTGGGCACAGCAGTTGCCATACCAAGTCATGCGCTGTGAGTGAAAGTGAGATGCGTGTCAGGATTGAATGAGAAGTCCAACAAGATCTACCTCAACATGAGGAGAATCTCACATCATCCTTTATGTATTTTCCAAGTAGTGAGGCAATTAAAGGGAATATAGTTTGTTCAACTCTATTCATTAAAGCTTCCTAAAGATTCCAAAAATGCCAAAGGTTGAGAATTCTCCATATGTAGGTATCTGGTGACTTCGGTTTGCCACTCAGTGCTGGGTGTCTGGAACCCACAGGGCTTTTAACAGCAATTGATGATATTTTTACTGTCAGCATTTCTGAGACTAGCCTTCAATTGTAGATCCTATTAATTGAATTAAATTCTATCAGCGACTGCTGCAGGTTTTGAACTACGTCCCCATAGCATTGACCTGAGCCTTGAATGTACTGACTGTGTGATATTATCACTACACCGCCAAAACCAGTGCTGCTATTGAGACTGAACAAGCATGAAATAGGAGGTTGGTATATGAGTGCAGACTCATCCCAAGTCACTAGAAACCAATAGTAGGAGTTTCATCATGCCGTGACTAAAGCCATGATTAGTTATGAAACTTTATGATAAGGAGCATGCCCATGGAAAATTGTATGGAAACTGGAAGGGAAGAGCAGTGAATGTCTGTGTCCTTCAATATCAGGAAATAGTTTCACTCACCTTAGTTTTCATGATCGATGAACAAAAATTTGCATTCACATTGCTAAACAGTAATGTTGTCAGCCAAGCTTTTAATATCGTGCCCCAAAAAGGATTAGCGACCGAACACAACCAGACAGAGAGGTTTTATGGAGTGTCTGATGGAAGTAGAGAGACCGAGAGGGGATTAGGGTGGAATCACAGAGTTCAAGGCGTGCATTGCTGAAAACATGAATGGTGAAGCTATTATAATCAGGTTATATGATCGGGAAGATTTGGAAGGAGCGAGAGATCGAGGAAAGTTGAAGGGCAGAAAATGAAACTCCAGTTTGTTTCTGCTGGGTGCTTCCAGCTCTTGCACTCTAGTAGTTTGAATTTCCACTTAATTATCCAGTTGTTTTTATCCATTGTTTTAGGAAAGCATGGGACCTTTCTGGGCAGTCCGCCACTCTGGACAAAGAAATACAAGTTGCCAGCTCAAGAACTTTAGAATTGCACTGGCACCATTTTGGCCTGAATGCATCCCGGAAACTACAGAGTCTAAGATCATTTATATTGAAGCATTAAAACAAAAGGTCCTTGGAATTTAGTCAATGTGACTGAAATCCTGTCAGAGGCACAGTTCACCAGGGGAAGGAAAACAGGTATGCAAGCAGGCAGTCGTGAAACGAGAAGCAATGAAAGGTTAACGAAAACAAAGGATTTTGTTTAGCAACTTCAAGCAAAGCAGTGTGAAAAGAAAATAAACCCTTGCAGTGAGATGGCATCTCAACCACTTACATTTGTTTAATTGCACTAAATGGGCCTCAGACCTACTTTTAAAGCCTTGATAAGACCACTCTGCTTCATTATTTAGGCCACCTAGGTTGCAATTACATATTTCTCTGGATAAGAATTTATGGCTTGGTTGATGTAATGGAGCTCATGTTAAACCTGCCTCAAGATATTTTTCTTACAACCTCTTTTATGTGACTCATATAATGCATCTTCATTTACCATGTTAAAAGGTACAGCCATCCTGAGTACTGATTTAAACTGCCGTGAAGATTGTAGTGCAGCCAAAGTTTTGATGCCAATAAAGATTGTAACGCATAAAGTGGTTTTGCAAAATGTAGTTTTCAGCCCTGTACTAATGCAATTACCAGTCTCTCTCAGCAATCCTATTATTCCAACCAAAATGAGCACCACAAACAGAGCGGAATATTTTGAGTAATTTGTGACGTAAACAAATGTCTAATTTGGTCAGATCTCAGCTCTCCAGTTCTCATTTATCAGAGTCGTCTGAGGTACTTCTTTTTTAATTCAGTCTTGGGACTTGGGTGTTGTTGGCTGGACCAGCATTTCTTGCCTGCCCATAGCTGCCCTTGAGAATGTGGTAGTTAGCTGCCCTGAACTGCTGCAATTGATGTGCTTTCTCAATTTCTATGAACTCACAGGTAGACTCTCAGTGTGAATAGGGGAGATGGTGGTGTTGGGGTAATGTCACTGGACTAGTTATCCAAAGATCCAGGTAGCATGGCACAAATCCTATCATGGCTGGTAGTGGAAACTAAACCAAAATATCAGAGTAATGTTGCTATCAACTGTTGTTAAAAAAAATCCCTCTGATCAGCCATCCTTAACTCGCCTCTCCTTTATGTGACTCCAAACTTACAGCAACGTAACTGATTGCAAACTGATATTTAAGATAACAGCACAAGTCAGTCAGTGAAAGGCTAATTCAGGATTGGTAACCAATGCAGGCCTTACATCCAGTTAAGGAAGAGAGAGAGAGAACTCAGAAGAGGTGCTGTAGGAAAATACAGGGTCGCAGAGGATTTCTAATCGATAACGTTGATCCTCTTTTCCAGACTGCCCAGGCAACTATTTGTATTGTCAGTTTAATGGTTGTCTCTGTTGTTGGGGTAATTGGGTTAGTAAGACAGGGAAGGATGTGGGGCATGTGGAGGACTGGAATGCATGACATGCAAATGGCTACCGGGGGTTGGTGGAGATCATGGCTGGGGTATTGGTGAAGATTAAAACAGACAGTAACGGTGGCCCAAATGACCCATGTGTCTTCTGAAGGGGTGGGATGGCATTGATGGGAAGAATGTGGATGGCAAGAGGAGAATGGCAATGACATTGGAAGAACGGAAGGAATAAGGTGAGGACAACTGTGGAGGAATGGTGTAGGAAATATGGAAGGGCGTGGGATGGGTGGATTAAAATCATAGAATCATACAGCACAGTAGAGGCCCTTCAGCCCATCAAGCCTATATCACCAAAAGTATACTATTACCACTGGTCCCACTTCCCAGCACTAGACTATAGCGTTGAATATTATGACATTTCAAGAGCTCAACTAAGTACTTTTAAAGAGTGTGAAAAAAAAAGTACTTGGATGATGGAAGACTGGTATTATTTGATACAATTTGAATACATGGGGTTGCACGGTGGCTCAGTGATTAGCACTGCTGCCTCACAGCGCCAGGGTCCCAGGTTCGATTCCAGCCTTAGGTGACTGTCTGTGCGGAGTTTGCACATTCTCCCCGTGTCTGTGTGGGTTTCCTCCGGGTGCTCCGGTTTCCTCCCACAGTCCAAAAATGTGCAGGTCAGGTGAATTGGCCATACTAAATTGCCCATGGTGTTAGGCGCATTAGTCAGAGGGAAATGGGTCTGGGTGGGTTACTCTTCGGAGGGTCAGTGTGGATTTGTTGGGCCGAAGAGCCTGTTGCCACACTGTAGGGAATCTAATCAATTTATTATTTTAAAACTATTAGTTGTGCTAAATACAAAACTTAATTATGTTTAAATTAGAAGTTTTTTAGAAAGGCTGTAAGTCGAATGAAAAGAATATGTCAACATTAATTCTACAAGCAAAGATAATGATGTCAGTCTCTACTCTCCAGAGAGTCTGATTCTAATGCGCATTCCATTGCACAAACTTAGATTTAAGGGAGGAGCAGTGAAACTTGAATCCAACAGAGGGACTTTATCACGAAACAAGATTGACAGTTGGGAAGCTGTTAGTCTTTGATGGCAGATGTGAAATTGTTACAAGCAAAGTTCAAGGGAATAAAGTATTGAATCCATCCAATGCAAACCTGCCCCTTCAGCTCGGGATGAAACCATTCTTAATTACATTTTCATATTCTATAAATGAGTCACTGGGCCAGACTTTTCATCATGTTCATATTTTATTGCTTTTACACATGGGGACAGCTTTATGTCGCTTCTTCCAGAGTGAGAAATGTTGTTTCTGGTGAAGCTTTTGGTGTAATAATAGCTAGAAATTGTGTACTGAACGAAGAGCTGTTGCAACAAGGATACTAATTTGACCACAAACGTTTTGCAGGTCTCTGCAAGGCTTTATTAATGACCTGGAAGTTGTCCAATAATTTGTTATAAACAGCAATAAGATTGAGAAGCTCCTTCTATAAGAATGTCCTGCTCCAACTTTCTATCTCTACTCTCTTGGTGGTCCTGATTTTCACTGACATATGGCTCGATATATGTGCCAGATGCCCTTTGTTGCTTTGCCAATGTGTTCCTTAGAGTATTCTTGTCAAATTTTTGAACCTGTTTATAAAGAAGCCCTTACTTGGTATTGCATGTGGTGGGTTAGAGAGGATATATTATATCATAAAAATAAGTGAGTTTAAGGCATGTAGGAGGTAATGCTCAATCCTTTTTATATTAAAAACTTTGTCCTGGTACTTTGGAGACTGAAATGAATAATTTTATGTGAATAAATGTCTTTGTTATGTCGTTGTGGAGACAGGGTTTTTTTTGTCTCAATAACACTGTTTGTAAACTCTTTGGATGGATTCTTTAGGTATAAGCAGTGGGGATGGACATGGGTGATACTGCAGCTCAGAGTTGGATAGCTAACCACACATCATCATCTGATGGACCACGGGAAACTATGCAGTGAAAGCTGTTGCCTCTGCTACTATCATACTCAATGGGATGGTAGACAGTATTCATTCTCTGCCAGTCACTCTGAGTCACATACTGTGAACCCTCCCTCTGACTGACTTGCTACTCAGGATATTGCAGAGGAGGCAAGATCTCAACCTCAACAATCCGAGGGGTCAGTGACGACACATGGCAGGCCGGACGGCAAAGAAGGAAGATCTTGCTTCCAAAGGATGCCAGCAGGAGTCAGACCAGGGCTGCTTGGATGCAGGTACAAGTGTAGGGTAGTGCTGGTGGGGCCCACACGAGAACCTGAACCCAGTGCAGGGAGTGGATTGGCAGGGATATGGTTACTCTGTAAATGTAAGTGGTATCCTGCAGTCACTGAGAAATGGTTCAGGCAGCATAACTGTACGGGTGCAGTGGAAGGTCAAAAGGGAGAAGGGGGATTGGATGTAAACATTTGCAGCAGATGATATATACTGTGGACTGACTGTGCGGGACACACCTTGTGCTATGAATGTTCTACCAGTTGCAGGACACGATAGTTGTTCTTCACTTCCTAGGGAGGACTCAGGCACTATCATGGGCTTGCATGCTCATAGACTGCTCGTTAACCCATTGGGCAACCTCTCGAGGAGTACCGATTCATCAGACTCCATCAAGCCATATCCCTCTCCAAAACTTGTGGATTTGCTACCTCTGTCCCTTGGTCTGCCAACAGGGGCTGACTTTTAGTGCAGACCTGATTCCAGCTCCTGATCTTGGTGGGATTTTGCTGGAATGAGATCACCGAGCGAGGGAGGATCGTTGCTGTGTTCCGGGATGACTATGGAGTGGAGAATATACCTGAGCAAGGTTTTCATCTCATTGAATCATGGTTGTAGGGGTCTCATGTTCCTCATTCCAATGAGCACACGACTATCTCCTCCATTCCCACCCAAATGAGACCCTCCTCCCTTTCACATGACCATTGTTAACAAAGGACGGGGGCATCCACTGTGACACCATGGTGCGTATTACCTTCTGTAGATACACCACCACGTTCTATCCTCCCAGGGTCACTCACCAGTGTCCCCCATCATCCTTCACCAACCCAATTTCATTGTACCACCCCTCTCTGTTATCCCACCCCCCCTGTTACCACTGACCCTTTATCACCACTGCCCACAGGCTACTTTCCTTCCTGAGTCTACGCCAGCCACTACCCCCATCCCCTCACTGACCCTTCCCATTATCCGAGCCACTGGTCCTGAGACATTGTCATATCCCTCTGTGACCATTCGAACATGACCTTGGAACTCTCACCAACAAAATTCCACCCCCTTTATCCATCTACTGCCCAGTATCCACAGTTTAATGCCCAGGAACCCAATGTTAACAGCACTGACCGTATCCAATGCCATTTCTACACCAGTCCCCCCAGCTACTGAGAGGAACACTTCACCATTGACACTGTTTACCCCCTCACCCCCCAACCGCACCCCACCCCCTTTCCTCCCACACTACCTCCATGACTGGGGCACCCAGTCCCCCTTGGTCAACCTCTGTGCCCTGGACAGGTTACCCACTTCAGCCAGCCACCGTGCCCTGCCTGCTCTACATCAATACTCATTCAAATGACACTCCCCTAAAGCGAACAAAGCAGCTGCTCTCCACTCCAATCCCTGCAGGTACAAAATATCTATTTATATGCAGTTGGAAATCTGACGGCACACATTGCTCATTCCCAGAGAAGGTAATTGGAAAGGGGAAATGAATTCTACCGTGCTGGCCTTTTAATGAACACGTATGGCATGCAAATGGATGTAAAAGTTTCCCAACAATTCCTTTTAAAATTCAGACATCTCACTTATCTTCATTCCACTGTCAGGAAACCTGACTCATTAGCCTCTTGCACAGCTATGATACTTCTTGCCTTGCTACCCCTGCAGCTTATATATGATCGTCTTCAAAAGGAGTGGAATCAGGCCAGATTAGAGAGGGGACAGGCACCAGACAGGGGGCAAGTAAGGTCTCACTGCAGGGGCTGGATTTCAGAGAAAGGGCTCAGGTCTAACTGTACGCTCCGTGTCTGAGAGTTCAAAGTAGAGATTCATTCCGACAGCAAGTTCAAACCTGAAATAACAATGATGTGGAGGTACCGGTGTTGGACTAGGGTGGGCAAAGTTAAAAATCATACAACACCAGATTATAGTCCAACAGATTCATTTGGAGATACTAGCTTTCAGAGCGCAGCTTCATCATCAGGGAACTAGTGGGGCAGGGTCATAAGACACAGAATTTATAGCAAAAGAACACAGTTTGATCACAGTAGAACCAGTCTGACTCAAGATTAAGATACAGACAGACTCTAACCTCACACCTTGAATACATTGTCTGAGCTGAGATGTCACTGTTTTTTATAAAACCTTAAGTTATCTCGAGAATCTGACTTGAAAGAAATTTTGGGATTTACATATTAATGAACCAAAACCTGCAACCCATTCTAAAAAAAGAAAGACTTAACAGTGATCTAGGTTTGTTCAATATATCATTTCAATTGAATGATACTGTGATCTTTTGCTATAAATTCTGTGTTTATGATCCTGTCCCACTAGTTACCTGATGAAGGAGCTGCACTGAAAGCTGGTAAAGATAGCCCCTGCTATTCAAAAGTAAACCATTCCCAGGAAACCTTTCATAAACTGGAAATTGCGTAAAGTGAAGGTGTGTGATTTATATGCGAAAAAGTAGCGTGGTTTGTCATAAAAGCAAAAATCCTCTTCAGATTAGCGAGAACAGACACTAATGTAGGTCTTTCATAAAAGTGAATTTGCATAAAGTGAAGATTCGAAAAGTGGGAAATACCTGTACTTCCAAATAACCTGTTGGACTATAACCTGGTGTTGTCTGACTTTAAACAGAAATAACAAGATCATCTACATACAACCACTGACAGAATGAACTGGTGAGTGCAAGTTACTGGTTAGAAAAATCATCAACACCTTTTTTGTTTCTAATCTTCCTCCCTTTGGTAAACTAACCCTGCTTCACTCCATCAACAAGATTAGATGTTCTAAAGAGAGACATATCGGATTTGAAATGTTAACCGCTTATCCCTCCACAGATGCTGCCAGATCTGCTTAGCATTTCCAACACTTTCTGTTTTTACAACAAGGTTATTAATTTTACTTCTTCAGTGCAAATTTGTTTTTCAGTTCCGTAGTTTGATAGACACACAATAGTGGACAGTGCATTCTGGGGCTCAGTTCCATTAAAGCAAACATCTTCACATTTTAGTCAAATCTACTTCCTCATAAGACTTTGCTCCAGGAGGAAGTGTATCTTAAAAGGAGAACGATTATGCAAAAGGAAGCTAGACTTTATTGATGACTTAGTAGCACACAAAACAAACTTGTGTGTTATTCAGCGGATTTAGGCAAAGCAAACTGACAAACTGGTTTTCAGTTTGATCTTTCTGCCACTTGCTGTTTGGTTGAACAAATAAACTGTGTTGCTGTTCTCAGACACTGAAGGCTTTCTTGACAGTTAATCCTGGAATAGTTGAGAATGTCAGGATTAAGTTAAACATTTTAAAGTGGAGGATCCGGTGGGGGGTTTGATGGCAAGGAAGTCAGCTAATCTTTGTACTGAGAGAAAATAAAATCAAAGTTTGAGCAATTAATGGTTACCTAAATCCCAGGGATACAATTTAATCACTTTCTCGATCCATTTTTAATGACATGCACGTTGGAATTTGTGGGGGTGTTTTATTTTTATTTCTGACTGTCAGCACACTCACAGTTGTTCATTCCTATCGATGTTCACTCACCGACTGGAAGTCTGTGGAAGAATAATCTGTGGTTGATTCTTGGAGAATGCTGTAGGAATTATTTTATTAAACACCCATCTCACTGACACTAAAAATAAACTGGTGAGAGGTGAAAGTTTATGAGATCATAAGACATAGAAGCAGAAGCAGGCCATTCAGCCCAATGAATTTGTTCTGCAAGACGAGTGGAACTGGCAACTCAGCTCCAACTGTCCATCACGTTCCAATTTCCTGAAGGGCCTTCATTCAGGTGGCTGGTCAGAAACAGGTGTACAAAAACAGGAAACTAGGGAGCAGTTAAAAATAAGGTAGGTAGCCAACAGCTTTTCCTTATGGCTGGGGAGTTTAAAACTAGAGGGCATAGGTTTAACATGATAGGGGAGAGATGTAAAATGATCCAGAGTGGTAAATCTTTCACAGAGAAGACGGTGAGTGGCTAGAAGTGGCTGCCTGAGGTAATAGTGGAAGTGAGTACAATTTCACCATTTAAGGAACATTTAGACAGGTACATGGACAGGATAGGTGTAGAGGGATATGGACCAAATGCAGGCAAATGGGACTAGTTTAAATTGTGTAAACTGAATGGAATGGGCAAACTGGACCAAAGGGCCTGTTTTCACGTCTTAGACATCTATGACTATAATTGATACTATCCAGAGCTGAGTCCATTTTGACCTTTGCACATGATGCTAGACTGCTTGTTTTCTCATACTACACGTAATCCCAGAGGGTTATACCAATAAATAAACAATAATTTCTGGAAAGGAACATAATGGATGTACCAGTTGGAACAGGTTGGCCAGGATAGTTCCTTGCGTGGAGCAACTCAGCTACGAAGAGGGACTAGGTAAGCTGGGGTTGCTTTCCTCAGACTTGAGAAGGTTGATAAGGGACCTGACTGAGGTGTGCAAAGTTATGAGAAGCACAGATATGGAGAAATGTTTTTCCTTAGTAGATGGGGTTAATAAGGGGCACAGTTCTGAGGTAAGGGGAAGGTTTACAGGGGATTTGAGGAAAGGATATTTTAACCAGAAGGTGGTGGGTATCTGAAACTCACTGCCTAACATAGTGAGAGAGGGAGGAACCATTAAGATATTTTAGGAGTATGCTGGTGAGTACCTGAAATGCCCAAGCATACAAGACTACATTGGGGAAAATGGGATTAGAATAGACAGATCCTTGTTAACCAGCACAGATATGATGGGCCAAAGGACCATTTTCTATGCTGTAAAAACTCCATGACTTGCTCCCTCTAATTCTCTGGATCTCCATTTTTTAAAGTATACAAGTTCAGTACAGCTCATTCATCAGCTTTACTGGCTTTTATTTCTGGGAAATCTGGGGCATATGTCAGGAAGCAGTCATGCCCAGTACAAAGATCCTCGCCTGCTCTCAGATAAAATGCCGGAATGTTCTCGATGACATCATGCTTGTGTTGTGTTTTTTCACATGGTCTTTGACCACTTAGATCAATAGAAAATTACTGTCGTGTCCGTAAACAAAATCCCGCTCTGAACTCTTCAGGGCTGCTAACAACTCACATTATCCTCACTGGGAAAATTTTGACAATTCCATAAACACAAGAAGTGAAAAAGGAAATCCTTCTCAAAACTCCACAATGCTTCGGGGAATTAGATTAGATTACTTACAGTGTGGAAACAGGCCCTTCGGCCCAACAAGTCCACACCGACCCGCCGAAGCGTAACCCACCCATAACCCTACAATTACCCCTTTTACCTAACACTACGGGCAATTTAGCATGGCCAATTCACCTGACTTGCACATCTTTGGACTGTGGGAGGAAACCGGAGCCCCCGGAGGAAACCCACGCAGACAAGGGGAGAACGTGCAAACTCCACACAGTCAGTCGCCTGAGTCGGGAATTGAACCCGGGTCTCTGGCGCTGCGAGGCAACAGTGCTAACCACTGTGCCACCGTGCCGCCCACAAGTTGGGAATACTGGGTGAACTTGTGTTGTTCAAAAAGGGATTTCTCACTGGCCAACATTAAATGTTGCATTAGTAACGGGCAGTGCTGGAAAAACTCAGCGATAGAATTAGCATTTGGGTAACAATTGGCAAAATGTGTGGAAACAGAATGTGAACTGGTTTCTCAGAGGAGTCAATGGACTTGAAACATTAATTCTGTTTCTTTCTCTCTTTCCCCAGAGACGTTGCCAGGCTTGCTGAGTTTTTCTAGCATTTCATGTTTCAATTTCAGATCCCCAAAATCAATAGCATTTTGTTTTTATTGTATTTGTTTTGATTTGTTTTCACTTTAAGGAACTGCAGATTGGCATTCAGTATTTATGGTAACACCCAGCAAGATTTTCTGCCCCTCCCACTTATAAAATCATGAGGGCATGCATAGGGTAAATAAACAAGGTCTTTTCCTGGGTTGGGGGAGTCCAGAACTAGAGGGCATAGGTTTAGGGTGAGGGAAAAATACAATTTCATGCAGAGGGTGATGCGTGTATGGAATGAGCTGCCAGAGGAAGTGGTGGAGGCTGGTATAATTACAACCTTTAAAAGGCATTTGGATGGGGGTGGCATGGTGGCTCAGTGGTTAGCACTGCTGCCTCACAGCACCAGGGTTCCCAGGTTCAATTCCATCCTTGGGTGACTGTGTAGAGTTTGCACATTTTCCCCGTGTCTGCGTGAGTTTCTCTGGGTGCTCCAGTTTCTTCCCACAGTCCAAAGATGTGCAGGTCAGGTGAATTGGCCATGCTAAATTGCCCGTAGCATTAGGTGCATCATTCAGATGGAAATGGGTCTGGGTGGGTTACTCTTCGGAGGGTCAGTGTCGACTGGTTTTTCTGAAGGACCTGATTACATACTGTAGGTAATCTAATCTAATCTAATCTAAATAGGAAGAGTTGAGAAGGATTTGGGACAAGTGCTGGCAAATGGGACTAGATTAGGTTAGGATATCTGGTCGACATGGACGGGTTGGAACTAAGGGTCTGTTTCCATGCTGATCATCTCTATGACTCTAGCCAACTGCCCCCAGGGATTGTGATCATTGCTGAAAAGTGACAGATTATATTTAAATAAGAACCCATCAGAAAAAGGGCTTCATTTTTCTCCTGCCAAGTGTATCCAGTGAGAGGGCTTCAGAATTAGAATTAATGTCACATGTATTCACATGAGTAGAGTGAAAGATTTACAAGTCAGCACTTACAGCACCATCTTGGGTACAAAGGTACTGATTCTTAAGTACAAATTCTTAGGAGAAAAAAATAAAGAAACAAGAAATCCACGATTACCTAACATAGCAATAAATTGGAAAAATAAAGAATTCAGAATAATAGTCCTTCCAACCCCAATACAATTAATAGTTGGGAAATGCCATTGTAAGGAGCTACACTGGGATGTCAGCCTAGATTCTGGAATGGGTCTTAAGCCCACAACTGTCAGTCACAGTGATCACAGCTACCTATTGCCCACGCATGGTTTCTATCCCCCGGTTCAAGCATCTATCAAGAATTGCTTTAAACATTGCTAACAAGCCTGTTTCAACCACTTCCACTGGCAGCCATCCACCATCCTCTGTGTGAGGAATGTTTCCCGCACTTTCCCCAAAACGTTCCCCCTCTCATCTTAAACCCGTGCCCTCTGGTCGTTGACCTCCCACTCTGGGAAAAAAGCCTCTGACTCTCCACCCTAGTTATGCTTTTCATAATTTTGCAGACCTCTATCAGGTCGCCCCTCAGCCTCCGTCATCATAATGTTAAAGACTTCTAAAGTGCTGCAGCCTGCTAGCATCTTGCCCACCAGTTTCTCCCTCCAATTATTTCCATCTCCAACCCTCCCCCATTCACTAACCCTGAATGCCACTGCTGCCTGTGTTCAAACAGGATTCACTTCAAAATTTTACTTCTCATTTTCAATTCCTTCCATGGAGTTAATTCATCCTATTTGAGCAGCGTCCCACCTTTGGTCCTTGCACAATACAACTCTGTTCATCCCCACCCCTCCTCTCTCTTTCTCTCAGGTCCACAAATAATAGACACTTGTTCAACTTCTATATTCTTGTCCTGTGGAGTATTACCTGGTACACCAGACTTTATGATTCAATTCAAAACCTCCCTTAAGCATTTCTCTTCAGCCTGTCACATTTTAGAATTTACCCATCATTCTTCCTTGGAAAGAAAAAAAAACTCAAGGGGAAAAAAATAATCAGTAAAAGATCACAAATACTTGAAAATGACTGTGCTGCACAAGATGGAGCTCTGCTTTGAAGGAGAAATGTCAAATCAGACCTTGTTTGTCAGTGCTCCTGGCTTTTCTTCTGGGAATTGAGAGACATTCTTACTTTGGAAGGTAACTTGGTTTTAGGAAGAGAGATGGTTAATAACCAATACAATGTTTGTCAGAAGGTTAGGAAAGGCAGAGATACTTGTGACCTGACTTTCACACTCTGCAAATACAAGAGAAATGCTGTGCTTTATTGACCTGACAAAAGGCTTTGATACAAGGAGAGGTCTAATAGGAAGTCTGAGCTTAAGCTGAATGTCCTGACAGACCTGCAGATCAGGCACAAGGGTTTCACAATGGGATGACAGTTAGAGTTGCTGACTGTGGTGAATACACTGACACCTTGGAGTTATGATGTGGAGGAGCCGGTGTTGGACTGGGGTGGACAAAGATAAAAATCGCACAACACCAGGTTGTAGTCCAACAGGTTTATTTGGTAGCACTAGCTTTTGGAGCGCAGCTCCTTCATCAGATGGTTGCCCGGAGAACCTGATGAAGGTAAGGCACTCTGAAAGCTAGTGCTTCCAAATAAACCTGTTGAGACTATAACATGGTGTTGTGTGATTTTTAACCTTGGAGTTAGCAAGTGGCAATGGGCAGGGCTATGTCAAAGCCCCTGCCTCGTTCTTCAGTATATTTTTCTGCCGTACTTTCTGGGACATCTTGCTGGAAATGCTAAAGGAATACACATTCAATTGAGAACAGAGGGTACCCTCTGAAACCTGTGATGAATGAAATGCTCAAATAAAGAGTCAAAGATGACAATGTCAATTGGGACCCAACATCAAGTTCAATAACTTCAGAGTCAGATTCCATACTTCTGTGTTTTTTTTTACCCACCCCCACACCTCATCGTGTTTTGACATGGCTTGCTTTCAGTACAGACTACCCATTCTCTGCCACCCTTAAGTCTCATTAACACTTCCCCAGCTTCTTTTCTGTCCTGGCCTGTCAACCATAATCTCATTTACCTAACCCTTTCATCTCTCTCTCTCTCTCTCTCACTCTCTCTCTCTCAATCTCCACCTATCTGCTCACCTCTTCCTTCCCTCCATGCTCACCCCGATCCTTCCCCCAACCCCACCTTCAGCATAAATGCCAGCTTTTCTTTGCTCTATCAATTCTGAAGAGACACGGACTCCAAACATTAATACTGCTCTCCCTCCAGAGAAGCAGCCAGACCTGCTGAGTTCCATCAGCAATTTCTGATTCTGTTTCAGATCTCCAGCATCTGCACTTCTTTTTATTGTATATGTCAACTGCTGTCTGCCAATGAATGTGTCTCCATACGTCACATGGTGAGGGTGGCAGCCATCAGTTTAAGGAAGACAGAGACACTCCATCAATCGTGACCAAATGCTGCCTATATCCCACCAACTATAACTATCAACAGTATATTCCTACACACTGTACATAACTTCACTTATCTTGGAAGCACAATCTCTAGAAACATCTGCACTGCAATGAGGAGGCAAATGAAATTGCCACAGTATGTTTTGCCCATTTTTGGGGAGGAATCAAGGTACTGAACATAAAACAAACTTGTTGTTCCCCAGGCTGTGGTAACACCAACCCTTCCATACAACCATGAGTTGAGGACAACTTACTTCAGGTATGTTCGGATGGATTCCAAATCTGAAGAATTTGGAGTAGAAATGGCATCAAATCGGAGGGCAAATTGCCCAACACTGAGGTATTTCAAAGAGTAAGAATTCTGGATTTGTCAGATCCCAGCTCAGATGGAGGGGCCATAAAGAATTTATGATTAGTAAAAAAGTACCGACAGCATGTGTTCACAGCTTAAACTTAGACATGTACTGCCGACAAAGTAACCTGAGATTAGATTCAAGGACACCTTGATGGTAATACGAAATGTGATGTGTTGTCCACTCCAGGCTGGAAGAAAAGAGTAACTTGGGGAATGGTCTCCACAGTGGCATTGTCCCCTTTGAGCGGCAAAACAATACAGGGAGACCAAAGGCAAAGTGATATACTAGAGAGACCAGCTAGGGCTGACAAAATCAGACAAATCAATCTTGTATTGTGGAAAGCCATGCAGGTCAGCAACTCCGCTCCGCAGCCACATTAAAGTACATTCGATTTGACTTCAAACATTTAAGAAGCAGTCATCTTCCATAACAAAGGGACACTGGAGATGACACCAGAAATGACTGGTTCATTTTGTGAAAAAAATGCTGGCTTTCAACCTACCTGCAAAATGGCTCAGTGTTAGCACTGCTACCTCACAGTGCCAGCAACCCAAGTTCAATTCCAACCTTGGGGTACTGTCTGTGTGGAGTTTGCACATTCTCCCTGTCTCTACATGGGTTTCCTCTGGGTGCTCTGATTTCCTCCCACAGTTTAAACAGGTGCAGGTTAGGTGAACTGGCCACAGTAAATTGTCCATAGTATCCAGGAAGGTGCACATTAGGTGGGTTAGCCATGGGATATGTAGGGTAAGGGGTAGGTCTGGTTGATGGTAATAGGAAATGTGGTATGTAAGGTGGTATGTTCGGATGGATTCCAAATCTGAAGAATTTGGAGTAGAAATGGCATCAAATTGGAGGGCAAATTGCCCAACACTGAGGTATTTCAAAGAGTAAGAATTCTGGATTTGTCAGATCCCAGCTCAGTTGGAGGGTTGATTTGGACTTGATGGGCCAAATGGTCTGCTTCCACACTGCAGGGATTTTATTGATGCCAAAACTCAGAAGGAAGGTAGCATTGGCAGTGGGGTGAGGAATGAGGAAGCCCATTGAGTGAAGAAGGAAATATTGGACACAGTAAGTGGGTGGACAGAGGGGAGATGTTAGGCCGAAAGAACAGTAGGAAGTTGAAAGGACAATATGGTTCAAGAGCAAGGAGCTGGGGAAAGATGAAACATGGTAACAGGGTAGAAAATAGACAGGTCTGGGAATCGGGGAGGAGATTGGAGGTGAGTAGCACGAGGGAGGGTTGTCAGAAAATGCTGTTTGAAGTCTTCACTGCAAAAAACAGCAAGAGACAATTAAAGAGGAGGGACAGCATAAAAGTAAAAGGGAGGATGTAGGTTTGCTCGCTGAGTTGAAAGGTTCATTTTCATACGTTTCGTCACCATACTAGGTAACATAATCAGTGAGACTCCTGTAAAGGGCTTCACCAGAGGCTCACTGAAGATGCTACCTAGTATGATGACGCAACATCTGAAAATGAGCCTTCCAGCTCAGCGAGCAAACCTACATCCAGAACCTCACCCTGAGCTATAAATCTTCTCAAAACTCGCCAACCAAAAGGAAGGGCTTACTAGGATGCAAAAAACAGCATAGATATTGCGGTATGGGAAAGATACAAAGACCACCTAAGATCAGAGAGCATCCTATAAGAGCTACTGAAAGGGATTATGAAAAGAAACTTGAAGGGTCATTAAAATCAATAAGAAGAAATGTTATAGTGACATAAAGTGAAAGTGGATGGTCGGGAATAGTGTTGGCACTCTAATGACTGAAAGTAGGAATATTGCCAATGATGATGGGGAAATGGCAGATATACTGAGTAATCACCTTGCCTCAGTACTTACAGTAGAAAAGGAGGATAACTTGGTGGAGGAAATTAATAGTGGCTCAGAGAGAACAGAATAAAATTGATGTAAGTAAAACAAAAGAATTGAGGAAATTAATGCAATTAAGAAGTGACAAATCCCCAGGATCTGACGATTACCACCTGAGGGTTTTAAAGGAGGTAGGGGCATTTACTGTCGACGCCCTAAATATAATCTTTCAGAGTGCCCTGGATACAGGCGTCATCCCTCTGGATTGGAAAACTGTACATGTCAGTGCACATTTTAAGAAAAGAAAAAGAGGAATACCAAGGAATTAGAGACCAGTTAGCCTAACATCTGTGGTAGGGAAATTGTTGGAGTCTATACTCAAGGATAGGTAACTGAACACAGTGAAAATTTTCAGTTAATCAGGATGAGCTAGGATAGATTCATGTCAAGAAAGTCATGCCTGACAAATCTCACTGAATTGTTTGAAGAGGTGACTAAGGTGGTGGATCCGGGAATGTGAATGGATATTGTTTGTATGGACTTCCAGAAGGCATCTGGTAAAATCCCACATAAGAGACTATTAACTGAGGTTGAAGCCCACAGAATTGAGGGAACATTACTGACATGGTTGAGTGGCAGGTAACAGAAAGTAGGGATAATCGATAAGTACTCAAATTGACAGGATGTGAGCAGTGGTGTCCCACAAGGATCAGTGTTAGAGTCTCAATTATTCACATTATTTATTTACATCTTAGGTAATGGCATAGAAAGTCAGATATCAACATTTGTTGATGACACAAAGTTAGGCAGCTTTGTAGACAGTACAGATGATGGCATAAAATTATAAAATGGTATTCAAAGGCTGGTGAGTAGGCAAAACTATGGCAGATGGAGTTCAATGTAAGCAAGTGTGGGGTTATCCATTTTGGACCAAAATAAGATAGATAGGAAACTTTCTAGATAGTATGAAGTAAAATGCAGTGGATGTTTGGGGGTTTAGATGCATAGATCTTTTAAATGTCATGAACAGGTGCAGAAAACAATCAATTTAGTGGAGGCTGACCTTTATATCCAGAGGATTAGAGTATAAGGATGTAGATGTTATGCAGTAGTTAGATAAAACCCTGCAAAGATCCCATTGAGAGTACTGTGAGCAGATCTAGACACCACAGCTTCTGAAGGATATATTAGCTTTGGAGAAAGTAAAACAGGTTTACAAGGATGATACTTGGACTTGGGGGGTTAAGTTATGAGGAGCGATTGTATAAATTAGGCCTGTTTTTTCCTACAATTTAGAAGGTTAAGGGGTGGTCTGATTGAAGTTTTCAGGATATTAATAGGAAAAGCTACTGTAGATAATGATAAACTATATCTATTGGCTGGAGATTCTGGAGCTGGGGGTATAGTCTGAGAGTTGGTACCAGATCGTTCAGGAGAGATGTTAGGAAGCACTTCGACACAAAAAGGATAGTAGAGGTTTGGGACTCTCTTGCACTAACTGCAGCACATGCTGGAACAGTTGTTAATTTTAAATCTGATCTAGATACATTTTTTGCTAAGCATAGGTACTAAGGGATATGGACCAAAAGCAGGTAAATGGAGTCACACCACAGGTCAGCCAGGATCTCATTGAATGTTGGAACAGGCTGAGGGGCTGAATGGCCTACTCCTGTTGCAATGCTCCTAAGATCAGAGATGACACTACTATAAAGTTGAGCGGGAGAAGGGGAAGGTTTCAGTTGGTTGGAATTAAAATACACCAACTCTTCACCCAAAACACACAACTGGATAAAGAAAGTCTTCTAAATCTGACTGTCCAACAGAGAAACCGGTCCAAAGTAAGTTGTTATTAGACAATACCAGGCAGGTTTAAAACAGGCAAAAACCAGTAACTCAGCAGGTCTGACAGCATCTGTGGAGAGAAAGCAGAAGTTAACATTTTGAGTCCAGTGATTATTCATTGCCACACCCTTGAAGAAGGGTCACTGGACTTGAAATGTTAACTCTGTTTCTCGCTTCCCAGATACTGTCAGATCTGCAGAATTTCTCCAGCAATTTCTGCTTTTGGCTGTTTCTTGTTAATTTTAAATCTGATACAGATACATTTTTGTTAAGCAAAGGTATTAAGGAATATGGACCAAATTGATCCCATGGGGTTGCAAGGCGGAATATGATGCGTTCTTCCTCCAGGAGTCGGGTGGTAAGGGTTTGGTGATGCAGGAGGCCCAGGACCTGCATGTCCTTGATGGAGTGGGAAGGGGAGTTGAAGTGTTCAGCCATGGGGCAGTGGGGTTGGTTGGTGTGGGTGTCCCAGACATTTTTTCTGAAACGATCCACAATTTGGCGTCCTGTAACCTTCCTGGAAAGTCCGACTGATCACCTTCTCCCCCATCTTCATCTACCTATTGCATTCTCAGCTACCTTTCCCCCAACCCCCTCCCCCTCCCACTTATCTCTCAGCCCTCCAGCCCACAAACCTTATTCCTGATGAAGGGCTTATGCCTGAAACGTTGATTTTCCTGCTCCTTGTTTGCTGCCTGACCTGCTGTGCTTTTCCAGGACCACACTCTCGACTCTGATCTCCAGCATCTGCAGTTCTCATTTTCACCATATCTACCAAAGGCAGGTATATGGAGTTAAGTCACAGATCACCCAGAATCTCACTGAATGTTGGAACATTCAGATCTCCAGCATTTGCAAATCTTTGTTTGATGTTAATGTTTAAAAGAAGTCTATTTTCAGGACAGGGTTGCAGTCTCATTTTGGATCAGGCCATGTGTCCTGCAAAAGATAGAATTGCACCTGGGCCATGGGATGCTTTATTATTTAACATCCTATTGCTGTGTTTACTGGGGCTGCATGACAATTCTTATTAGATATTGGTTGGATCATGGCCCCACTGTAAATGAGCCAAAGAAAAACACCCTTGAAATTTTGAAGTCCACTTTCTAGCAAGATCAAAGCCCCAGTAACGATGCAAACAAACTTTGGCATTCTGCTTGTTTGCAATCTGAGCTCTGAACTTGTTGATTTGGACTTCTGATCCACAACAGAGACAGTTGGTGGGTGATGTTGACAGTGATAATAATAATAATTGGAACATTTTGAGGGACAAATGTGTGATCCTGGAATGGCTACTTGATGAGAAGGTAGACAATTGCCCCGTTCAAACTGAGTCGTTTCCAGCCTATGCTTCTATCAAGGAGGATAATGCGAGTAAGGAACTGCCTTTCAATCTAACGCCAATCTTCTCTCCTCAATTTAATCTACCATAGTGCAAGATGGAAATTATGCCTGACACAAAGAATTTATGTTGAAAGTTGCAGCCAAATACTTACCCAGGCCTGTCAACTGTTCTAAACATCTGGAATTTTTAAAAATCCTCTTAAAAAAGCAACAATCTTTTTATTTTGCTTTTTCTGCACTCTAGTATCAACTGGCAGTGGAAAAAATTTCTTTCCAAATAAACTTTCATCTGAGTAATACTTTAAAATGTAGTTTAACAGTGAACAGCTGGATTTCATTAATCCAGGGTACTTTCAAGGGGCTTTTTTATTAATAAAAATAGGGTGAGTTTCATTTCTCTCTCTCTTTCCATCTCAATGTCATCTAAGGCCATATAAATCCTTGACAGTACTATTTTCTGTTGCATGAAGGAAAGCACATTTCACGTTTACCGTGGATGTTCGTCAGCTTGCCCTGTTGACTGGTCTGACTCTTCGTGAAGTGAATGGTACCTTGGTATGTGACATTCTTGGCTAGAAACCCAACTCAATGGCTAGTATGTTATTCAGAGTAATGTCAATAGCATGGGCTCAATTCCCATTCCAACTGAGGTCAATTTGCGACCTGCCTCCTCATCTTCTCCATGTTTGATATGGCATGGTGCCCTCAAGCTAGCTAACAGACTCTTTCGCTATCTCTCTCTCTCTCGCGATTGATTGATTTTATTGTCATGTGTACCTAAGTACAGTGAAAAGCTTTGTTTGTGAGCAGTACAGGCAGATCATAGTAAGCAAGGCCATACAGATCACAGAGTGAAAATTTTCCAACTGAAAATCTCATAGCTTATGTATGCCTGATCTATTTCCTGGTCCAAAATTGGACTGGTGGCAACCTTGTTGTCAGAAATTGCCTCAGGACAATGTCAAGTATTTCCACCAACCCCTTTAACCCAGCCCCTGACCTCTGCCAAGCTGGTCAACATCCTTGTGGTGGATTACTGCTACAGTTCCTCATTGGAGTAATATTGCGCCAAACCAAAATTGCACCATTTCGTGCTTTTGCAAATTCTGCCATGCCACCTGCAACGAGGTCTGAATTATACTGCAGATGCTGAAGATCAGAGTGAAAGAGCTTATGCTCGAAATGTCGACTCTCCTGCTCCTCGATGCTGCCTGACCAGCTGTGCTTTTCCAGCGCCACACTTTTTGACTGCTGATTTCATGGACCATGTGACTGCAATCCATCAACAGTTTTTTTTTGCCAGATAAACCACAAAAGCATCAGTTAGGAAATCCTGCTCATCCTATCCCCAGATAGATCACTGAACCGTCAGTTTTACACATTTTATTATGTGAAGCAGCCCGAGGAAAGGAGTTTTGGCTCTTTCATTCCGACACCAACCTAGAAATGATATGATGATCTCACCAGTCTCCAGAGGTGGCAGTGCAAGGAAGCAAATGAGCTGGTAGCAATCTACTTCTCTACAAAGTAACGCAACTGCTACAAACAAGCTCACCTCCAGACAGATGACACATTGTCTTTGGTTTAAGCATCACGTGGTATGTTCAAATTGGAGGATAGTGATCCAACTCATTTTAATATTACTCAAATAGTTCATAAATAATTCTAATCACATTTCAAAAACCTAATAATGAGGAAGTTTTTTTTAAAAAAGATCACTCCCTATTTTAACAACATACCCACTGTAACTTCATGTACACTCACTTGGAGGTAACTGTCACTTTCTGTGATCGAAGTTTGGCAGCCCATTTTTGTGCACCAATTTATATTTTCAATTTAAAAACTGATGCATCGATAAAACTGGCTGGAGTATTCACATTGACCCATTTTACCTCGTCCAAAGAGTCATAATTACCCCAAGCAATTTTTGAATTTTTTTCTCAGATGTTACAATAGTGGGATACTGAGCAGAATTGTAACATTTACCAGTGAGTCTCATCAAGTTTCATTTTACCATCTAGCTCAGAATATGTGCTTAGGAGAAATGAAAATTCTAGATTTTCCAAGTCCTTATTCAGGTACCTTGCAAAATGCAAACTGCATCAGAAATGAGATGCTTCACACAATGAGTGAACAAAAATCACAGTTTTCCAAGCACGTTGACAGTGCATGGGGAACCTTGACACAAGTATTATGGTGGAAAATCCACCTTTTAGTCCATGCTTTAAACTTCAAGTGTTTCCTAAATCTGTAATTGAAGCAGTTGTGAACAATCCTGGCTGAATATTTATTTATGTCAAATATCTGGCGGTGAGGATTATAAACAGAACACTGTGTTTAGATCTCATCTAGAGATAGAACAGGGATTAGAATATAAAATGTTCAGGTGTAACCGTGACGGGGCAACTCTGATTACAGGTTGAGTTACACAACTGCACGCTGTCTATTGTATTCTTCTGTCTCCCGGCAGACAGACCAGACCAAAAGATGTGGAGGCTCATCTGTGGTGTTACCTAATGAAACTGTCGGAATGACACATGGATAAACAGAACACTCAGACTGTTATGGTAAATAATGCTCACTGTTCAAACTAATTGGTTGTGGAAAGATTTCCACTTTGTATGGCATCCAGAAAATTAATAAATACGTTGACGATTTTGCTTCACCAAGCACGCAAAGAAACTGTTGCATCATTGTGCTGTCACCAAGAGTCACTTTCATGGTGAAAAACTCTATGTCTTTCTCAGGTTCCACATGTGATCCTTGGCTGGAGTCATACTGCACTGTGTTTCAGCTCAATGCTGTGAGCATTTCTCACAAATCAACAGCCCTATTGTTACTTTTGACTCTTCACTCTCTATGTCCCAGAATATCTTTACAGATGTTGACTGTTGTTACTGTTTGGCCATTCACCATTTTTATTTCATTATACCCACACCATTTGGTGGTTCACAGTAGCTTGGTTAAGAAACAATGGAGATTGTTTCCTAACCAAGAAACAAGATTTTAAAATGAAAGCTGAGGGAAATTAACAATGGCCTCACATTGTTGAACTGCCTTTGCTTACTGATTAGATTAGATTCTCTACAGTGTGGAAACAAGCCCTTCGGCCCAACAAGACCCTCCGAAGAGCAACCCACCCAGACCCACTCCCTTACATTCATCCCTGACTAATGCACCTAACACTACCGGCAATTTAGCATGGCCAAGGCACCTAACTTGCATATCTTTGGATGAGTGGGAGGAAACCGGGGCACCCGGAGGAAACCCATGCAAACACAGGGAGAATGTGCAAACTCCACACAGACAGGTGCCCGAGGCGGGAACTGAACCTGGGTCCCTGATGCTGTGAGACAGCAGTGCTAACCACCATGCCACCGTGCCGCCCCTTGTTTGTCTTGAGTTAAAACAGGGGCAAGAAATAATTGAGGGGATAACTTGTACCCAACCTACTGGGGAGGGTAACCACATGATCGGATGGAGAGTTGGGTTTTACACCCAGCCCAGCATAATTCAGCATCGGCTTTGATAGAGGATAAATGTGGATGAATACTGTGCCATTTTCTGTGGTGTTTCCAACAGGTGGTTTAGATTAATTTTGCCCCCAGATTATCGGTAACTCAAGTGAGTGATCGAGAGGAAGAGAAAGTAACAACAATTTGGATTTAATAACAGACACAAACAGAAAGAGGAAGGGTGCAATAACACAAATAAAATGGGAAAGTACCAGAGATACAAGAGGAAAGTAGAGAGAGACAATGACAGAGGGCAGAACAAAAGACACAAGGATAGACTGACAGCAGCAGATAGATAGGATGGGGCGAGTCCATAGAGAAAGGGAGAAAGCAAAATTATACAGCACTTGCCAAGGATTGTTCTGATCACATTAACTTTTCTATGCATACTGCAGTCTAAGCATTACAATATGATTGCGTCAAATATGATGTATTTCCGAAACATTTCTTAATAGGATACAGACCATTGCAATGACATTAGTAATTTCAGGAAATTAGTCAGAGCAATATGAGGAAATCAGTCTGAATAATCTTTACTTTTAAGCAGCCTCATCCCTTCAGAGAGAATGATGTGTGCCTGAAAGACTGGATTTTTGGTCAGTCTGACTTTCTTGGCTCAGTTGAATAGGATACTTCATTCCAGAGTTTGGTTGCTCACTGCAGTGTAGGATGTAAGTGGGGCAAGAAGAGCTTAAGTGTTCTAAAAAGATGAGTGTGGGGGTGTCTTTTGACTTGCAAAAAATGGCAGCAAGGAAGATTGCAAAAAACTAAGTTCAAACAGCAGAATACCATGAAATGAATTATGATGTTGTATTTGATAGACTATTTGCCTGCCTCTTACCTCACTTTCTGTAGAGGTAGAAATTATGTCTAGCACTGTTCTCGACCTGATGCACACCAGCATATATACCAGGGTCAGGCTGTTCGGTCCCTTTAAATTGCTGCTGTACCATTCAACAAGACCATGGCTGTTCTGATTGTGGTTTCAACTCCTGATAATCACCAACTCTCTTGTTAGTAAAGAGCTTATTCATCGCTGCCTGAAAATATTCAATCTCTACCGCTCCCTGGGAAACAGAGTTCCAAAGACTTACAACATCTCTTGAGAGAAAAAATTCTCCCAACATCATGGAAACTCCCTGCCTTTCAAGCTGCATCCCCTAGCTGTAGAAACCCAAGTAACGTTTTGCCATATTTAGTGATGCACTTACAGACTTAAAACAGGTTAATTCTACACTCAAATAGCACCGCAAGAAACTGGCATCAACGTGTTAACAGATGCTGTATGAGAACAGCCCTACTGCTTTATAATTTGTAGTTTCCTCACATCATGTACATTCTGCAAATAAAAAGATAGGAGACTTGCTCTTTTGAAATTCCCCTCTGCTTGATTGGTCCCCATGGTAATCAGATTGAGTCTGAGAACGAACAATGTGGGAGAGTGTGGATGTCAGCACAGATCTTACTGTTCAGCAGCACGGCGTATTGGAATTCCAATCTGCTGTGCCAGTGTAAACGAGAAATTATTGACCCTTTGCAATTTGATTCCTGTGAAGATTTGACAAAATGAAATTTAAGCAACATTTGCAGCACTATGTGGGGTGAACTTGGCAAAAAATGCATTTTGATCTGCTATTCTTTTCCAATACTGCAGTTCATTGATTTCATTGCCTCATGCCGAATACTAAGCTGCAAATTAAGTATGGCTATTAAATAAATTAGAATATTAAAATAATGTTAATGCACAGTAGACTCACCAGCATTTAAAAGAAAGCACAGAATGCTGCATTAATCCATCAGAAAATAATGTTAAAGTTAACTACAACATTTAATTATGAAACTTTGCTAACCCTCTCTGCTATTGTGGAATTCTGTTCCATATGAACCAGACTGGCATCTAATTAGATTTCAGTAAAGCTGAGGGCATTTTTCCATAGTTGGGGACTGGTTGATGTCTAAGGCCTTTCAGCCATTGTACACCACAGAGCTGGAAACTGTAGAACACCTTGGGCATTAGTATAGGTAAAATCACCACAGTCCCATCAGAACATAGGGCTACTCTCTCATTAAAGAGAGAAGACTGGTTGTGCTTTAACCTGAGGTTTACCAACCTCAGGCAAGGGGAGAGATTGTGAAGGGGAATCCTTCATGGTAGTGAAACCAGTGTGGGAATTGAATCCATACTGTTGGCATCACTGCATCGCAAACCAGCCATTCAGCCAACAAAGCTAAGCAACTGTCTACAAACCCACCGACTCCCACAGCATCTCTGACACCTCCCTCCCCTTCCTGGACCTCTCCATCTCCATCAGTGACGACCGACTTGACACTGACATTTTCTACAAACCCACCAGCTCCCACAGCTACCTGGATTACACCTCTTCCCACCCTATCTCTTGCAAAAATGCCATCCCGTATTCCCAATTCCTCCGCCTCCGCCGTATCTGCTCCCAGGAGGACCAGTTCCACCACAGAACACACCAGATGGCCTCCTTCCTTAGAGACCGCAATTTCCCTTCCCACGTGGTCAAAGATGCCCTCCAACGCATCTCATCCACATCCCGCACCTCCGCCCCCAGACCCAACCCCTCCAACCGCAACAAGGACAGAACGCCCCTGGTGCACACCTTCCACCCTACCAACCTTCGCATAAACCAAACCATCCGCCGACATTTCCGCCACCTCCAAACAGACCCCACCACCAGGGATATATTTCCATCCCCACCCCTCTCCGCCTTCCGCAAAGACCGTTCCCTCCGTGACTACCTGGTCAGGTCCACGCCCCCCTACGACCCACCCCCCCATCCTGGCACTTTCCCCTGCCACCGCAGGAACTGTAAAACCTGCGCCCACACCTCCTCCCTCACCTCCATCCAAGGACC